>NC_091986.1:113800256-114100256 GCF_044704955.1 Pristiophorus japonicus
CAGCTTAGAGTCACCTGCAAACTTGGAGATATAACACTCAATTTCTTAATCGAAATCATTGATGTATATTGTAAATAGCTGAGGTCCCAGCACTGAGCCCTGCAGCACCCCACTAGTCACTTCCTGTCATTCTGAGAAGGACCCATTTATCCCTACTCTCTGCAAATGGCATGTTGGCCTTCATAGCGAGGGGATTTGAGAACAGGGGCAGGGAGGTGTTGCTACAGTTGTGGGGGCCTTGGTGAGGCCACACCTGGAGTATTGTGTACAGTTTTGGTCTCCTAACTTGAGGAAGGACATTCTTGCTGTTGAGGGAGTGCAGCGAAGGATTCACCAGACTGATTCCCGGGATGGCGGGACTGACCTATCAAGAAAGATTGGATCAACTTGGGCTTGTATTCACTGGAGTTCAGAAGAGTGAGAGGGGACCTCATAGAAACGTTTAAGATTCTGACGGGTTTAGACAGGTTGGATGCAGGAAGAATGTTCCCAATGTTGGGAAAATCCAGAACCAGGGGTCACAGTCTAAGGATAAGGGGTAAGCCATTTAGGACCGAGATAAGGAGAAACTTCTTCACCCAGAGAGTGGTGAACCTGTGGAATTCTCTACCACAGGAAGTAGTTGAGGCCAATTCACTAAATATATTCAAAAGGGAGTTAGATGAAGTCCTTACTACTCGGGGGATCAAGGGGTATGGCGTGAAAGCAGGAAGTGGGTACTGAAGTTTCATGTTCAGCCATGAACACGTTGAATGGCGGTGCAGGCTAGAAGGGCTGAATGGCCTGCTCCTGCACCTATTTTCTATGTTTCTGTTTCTAATGCCTAAGAAAAGAAGAGTGAAGTTTGTGTGCAAGTTACACAGCACACATCCGGATATAGTGATGATGAAGGCCATCGCCAGGTCCCACATATGGTGGCCAGGAATTAATTTTGAGCTGGAAGCATGCATGCATCAGTGCAACACTTGCATGCAGCTCAGCAAAGCACCAGCGGAATCGCCGCTGAGTCTGTGGTCATGGCCATCCAAACCTTGTCCAGGATCCATGTAGATTTTGCAGGCCCCTTCCTGGGCAAGATGTTTTAGTGGTGGTGAATGCTTATTTGAAGTGGATAGAATGCATAATCATGTCATCCAGTACGTCCACGACAACCATAGAGAATTTCAATGTCATGTTCGCGACACATGGACTGCCTGACATAGTGGTGAGCGACAATGGGTCGTGCTTCACTAGTCAGGAGTTTCAGCAGTTTGTAAAACTTAACGGCATAAAACATGTAAGATCAGCACCGTTCAAGCCTGCGCCCAACGGGCAAGCAGAACGTGCAGTACAAATTATCAAGCAAAGCATGAGGAGAGTAACCCAAGGGTCACTGCAAACCCGCTTGCCTTGCATACTGCTGAGTTACAGGACAAGACCCCACACACTCATAGGGGTCTCGCCTGCTGAACTCATGATGAAAAGAGGTCTTAAGACCAAGTTATCTCTTGTACACCCAGATTTAAGTAATCATGTTGAATACAGAAGACAGAGTCAACAAGGGTACCACGATCGCGCAACTGTGTCACACGAGATTTCTGTTAATGAACCTGTATTTGTGTTGAATTATGGTCAGGGTCCAAAATGGATCGCTGGTACAGTCATGGCCAAGGAGGGCAACAGAGTATTTGTTATCAAGCTCAAGAATGGGCAAACTTGCAGGAAAGACATGGATCAAACAAAGCTGAGGCACACAGCTGAGCTAGAGCAGTCGGACTAAGAAACCGTCGATGACCAACCAGCAGCCTTCAGTGAACTCAAGGGTCATCAGTGAACCCGGAATTTCCATCACGGACTTGTTCAATAAAAATGGACTTACAATTTCTGACATGGCCACTGCCACCCCCAACAAGTTAGCCATCCAGCCACCAGCCACAACAGACTCCGTACATTCACCCAAGGCTGGAATTGAACTGAGACGGTCAAGCCGGGAGTGTAAAGCCGTCTCAACCTGTGAAAGACTGTGATAAGATCTGAGAGGTGGGTATTGTCATGTATGTACATGCTGCTTGTAGCCAGCAGATGGTGTCATTGTTGGAGGCCAATGAGCAGTATGCACATGGTGCTGCTCGGGTATAAAAAGCCAGCCATTTTGTGAGTCAGGCACTTTGGGACTAAATAAAGCACAGACAAGGTCGTACCTTGCTTAGTTAAACAGTACTCAGTTTGAACCTTTATTGTATACATAACATAGGTCATGCCTGACAAATCTGATTGAATTTTTTGAGGAGGTGACTAAAGTAATGGACAGAGGAATGTCTATGGATGTTATTTACCGTATATACTCGCGTATCATGCGACTTCTGAAGACCTAAATTGTAACCTAAATTTGGGGGGTCGCATGATACGCGAGATACAAAATTTGCGGGTGTGAAGTGCTGGCCAAGATTAGGCTGTTAGGCTGTTAAGCAGACCGTATCCACGCTGAATCTCGGCATGCTCCAACAATCCTCTATGTAAAGACATTTCTCTTGGTTTCTCCTCTCACTCTCCATGATGGTTGTAAATCGAATATCCCTGGTTGATATTAGTTCCTCGATACTCATGACCAAATCATTAGTTTATATGGAAAACAAGCCAAGTTCCTGCAGCACACCACTAACTACATCCTCCCAATGCAAAAAAAAATCCATTTGACTCCTGCTGAAATTCTTCTCTTCAGGGGGAGAGAGAGTCGCGGAGGTCGGGGGGGAGAGAGAGTCGCGGAGGTCGGGGGGGGGAGAGAGAGTCGCGGAGGTCGGGGGGGGAGAGAGAGTCGCGGAGGTCGGGGGGGGGAGAGAGAGTCGCGGAGGTCGGGGGGGGGAGAGAGAGCCGCGGAGGTCGGGGGGGGAGAGAGAGTCGCGGAGGTCGGGGGGGGGAGAGAGAGTCGCGGAGGTCGGGGGGGGAGAGAGTCGCGGAGGTCGGGGGGGGAGAGAGTCGCGGAGGTCGGGGGGGGAGAGAGAGTCGCGGAGGTCGGGGGGGAGAGAGTCGCGGAGGTCGGGGGGGGGAGAGAGTCGCGGAGGTCGGGGGGGGAGAGAGAGTCGCGGAGGTCGGGGGGGGAGAGAGTCGCGGAGGTCGGGGGGGGGAGAGAGAGTCGCGGAGGTCGGGGGGGGAGAGAGAGTCGCGGAGGTCGGGGGGGAGAGAGAGTCGCGGAGGTCGGGGGGGAGAGAGAGTCGCGGAGGTCGGGGGGGGAGAGAGTCGCGGAGGTCGGGGGGGGAGAGAGAGTCGCGGAGGTCGGGGGGGGAGAGAGAGTCGCGGAGGTCGGGGGGGGAGAGAGAGTCGCGGAGGTCGGGGGGGGAGAGAGTCGCGGAGGTCGGGGGGGGAGAGAGAGTCGCGGAGGTCGGGGGGGGAGAGAGAGTCGCGGAGGTCGGGGGGGGAGAGAGAGTCGCGGAGGTCGGGGGGGAGAGAGTCGCGGAGGTCGGGGGGGAGAGAGTCGCGGAGGTCGGGGGGGGAGAGAGAGTCGCGGAGGTCGGGGGGGGAGAGAGAGTCGCGGAGGTCGGAGGGGGAGAGAGAGTCGCGGAGGTCGGGGGGGGAGAGAGAGTCGCGGAGGTCGGGGGGGGGAGAGAGTCGCGGAGGTCGGGGGAGGAGAGAGAGTCGCGGAGGTCGGGGGGGGAGAGAGAGTCGCGGAGGTCGGGGGGGGAGAGAGAGTCGCGGAGGTCGGAGGGGGAGAGAGAGTCGCGGAGGTCGGGGGGGAGAGAGTCGCGGAGGTCGGGGGGGGAGAGAGAGTCGCGGAGGTCGGGGGGGAGAGAGAGTCGCGGAGGTCGGGGGGGGAGAGAGTCGCGGAGGTCGGGGGGGGAGAGAGAGTCGCGGAGGTCGGGGGGGGAGAGAGTCGCGGAGGTCGGGGGGGGAGAGAGTCGCGGAGGTCGGGGGGGGAGAGAGAGTCGCGGAGGTCGGGGGGGAGAGAGAGTCGCGGAGGTCGGGGGGGAGAGAGTCGCGGAGGTCGGGTGGGGAGAGAGAGTCGCGGAGGTCGGGGGGGGAGAGAGAGTCGCGGAGGTCGGGGGGGGAGAGAGAGTCGCGGAGGTCGGGGGGGGGGAGAGTCGCGGAGGTCGGGGGGGAGAGAGAGTCGCGGAGGTCGGTGGGGGAGAGAGAGTCGCGGAGGTCGGGGAGGGAGAGAGAGTCGCGGAGGTCGGGGGGGAGAGAGAGTCGCGGAGGTCGGGGGAGAGAGAGTCGCGGAGGTCGGGGGGGAGAGAGAGTCGCGGAGGTCGGGGGGGGAGAGAGAGTCGCGGAGGTCGGGGGGAGAGAGAGTCGCAGAGGTCGGGGGGGGGAGAGAGTCGCGGAGGTCGGGGGGGAGAGAGAGTCGCGGAGGTCGGGGGGGGAGAAAGAGTCGCGGAGGTCGGGGGGGGAGAGAGAGTCGCGGAGGTCGGGGGAGAGAGAGTCGCGGAGGTCGGGGGGGGAGAGAGAGTCGCGGAGGTCGGGGGGGGGGAGAGAGTCGCGGAGGTCGGGGGGGGAGAGAGAGTCGCGGAGGTCGGGGGGGGAGAAAGAGTCGCGGAGGTCGGGGGGGGAGAGAGAGTCGCGGAGGTCGGGGGGGAGAGAGAGTCGCGGAGGTCGGGGGGGGAGAAAGAGTCGCGGAGGTCGGGGGGGGAGAGAGAGTCGCGAAGGTCGGGGGGGGAGAGAGAGTCGCGGAGGTCGGGGGGGGAGAGAGAGTCGCGGAGGTCGGGGGGGGAGAGAGAGTCGCGGAGGTCGGGGGGGGAGAGAGAGTCGCGGAGGTCGGGGGGGAGAGAGAGTCGCGGAGGTCGGGGGAGAGAGAGTCGCGGAGGTCGGGGGGGGAGAGAGAGTCGCGGAGGTCGGGGGGGGAGAGAGTCGTGGAGGTCGGGGGGGGAGAGAGAGTCGCGGAGGTCGGGGGGGAGAGAGAGTCGCGGAGGTCGGGGGAGAGAGAGTCGCGGAGGTCGGGGGGGGAGAGAGAGTCGCGGAGGTCGGGGGGGGGAGAGAGTCGCGGAGGTCGGGGGGGGAGAGAGAGTCGCGGAGGTCGGGGGGGGAGAAAGAGTCGCGGAGGTCGGGGGCGGAGAGAGAGTCGCGGAGGTCGGGGGGGGAGAGAGAGTCGCGGAGGTCGGGGGGGGAGAAAGAGTCGCGGAGGTCGGGGGGGGAGAGAGTCGCGGAGGTCGGGGGGGGAGAGAGAGTCGCGGAGGTCGGGGGGGGGGAGAGAGTCGCGGAGGTCGGGGGGGGAGAGAGAGTCGCGGAGGTCGGGGGGGGGAGAGAGAGAGTCGCGGAGGTCGGGGGGGGGAGAGAGTCGCGGAGGTCGGGGGGGAGAGAGAGTCGCGGAGGTCGGGGGGGGAGAGAGTCGCGGAGGTCGGGGGGGGGAGAGAGAGTCGCGGAGGTCGGGGGGAGAGAGAGAGTCGCGGAGGTCGGGGGGGGGAGAGAGAGTCGCGGAGGTCGGGGGGGGAGAGAGTCGCAGAGGTCGGGGGGGGAGAGAGTCGCGGAGGTCGGGGGGGGAGAGAGAGTCGCGGAGGTCGGGGGGGGAGAGAGAGTCGCGGAGGTCGGGGGGGGGAGAGAGTCGCGGAGGTCGGGGGGGGAGAGAGAGTCGCGGAGGTCGGGGGGGGAGAAAGAGTCGCGGAGGTCGGGGGGGGAGAGAGAGTCGCGGAGGTCGGGGGAGAGAGAGTCGCGGAGGTCGGGGGGGGAGAGAGAGTCGCGGAGGTCGGGGGGGGGAGAGAGTCGCGGAGGTCGGGGGGGAGAAAGAGTCGCGGAGGTCGGGGGGGGAGAGAGAGTCGCGGAGGTCGGGGGGGGAGAGAGAGTCGCGGAGGTCGGAGGGGGAGAAAGAGTCGCGGAGGTCGGGGGGGGGAGAGAGTCGCGGAGGTCGGGGGGGGAGAGAGAGTCGCGGAGGTCGGGGGGGAGAGAGAGTCGCGGAGGTCGGGGGGGGAGAAAGAGTCGCGGAGGTCGGGGGGGGGAGAGAGTCGCGGAGGTCGGGGGGGGAGAGAGAGTCGCGGAGGTCGGGGGGGGAGAGAGAGTCGCGGAGGTCGGGGGGGAGAGAGAGTCGCGGAGGTCGGGGGGGGGAGAGAGAGTCACGGAGGTCGGGGGGGGGAGAGAGAGTCGCGGAGGTCGGGGGGGGAGAGTACGGAGAGAGAGCACGGAGAGAGAGTACGGGGAGAGAGTACGAAGAGAGAGCACGGAGAGAGAGTACGGAGAGAGAGCACGGAGAGAGAGTACGGAGAGAGAGCACGGAGAGAGAGCAGAATCCACTCAATGTTTCATGTTAAGGTCTGTATTCGATCTCAAAAAAGTGACTCGCATGATACATGAGACATATGGTAAAATCATGTTTTGGGGACGAAAATTTAGGGGTCGCATGATACGCGAGATCGCAGGATACGCGAGTATATACGGTATATGGATTTCCAGAAGGCATTTGACAAAGTCCCTCATAAGAGACTGTTAACTAAGGTCGAAGCCCATGGAATTGAAGGCAAATTATTGACCTGGTTAGGAAATAGCGGCATGAGACAGAGAAGGGATAATAGGTAGGTACTCCAATTAACTAGTGGTGTCCCGTATAGATCGGTGTTCGGGCCTCAACTGTTCACAGTATTTATTAACAACTTAGATGATAGCTTAGAAAGTCATATATCCAAATTTTCTGAATACACAAAGATAGGCAGCATACAAAAGCAAAATACCGCGGATGCTGGAATCTGGAAATAAAAACATAAAATGCTGGAAATCTCAGCAGGTCAGGCAGCATCTGTTGAGAGGAAGTAGAGTTAATGTTTCAGGTCGATGACCCTTCGTCAGAACTGGAGAGTATTCGGAAAGAACAGATTTGTAACAAGCGCTGAAAGGGGAGGGGAAGAAAGAACAAAAGGGAAGGTCTGTGATAGGTTGGAAGACAAGAGAGATTGGAAAGACAAAAGAGATGATAGGCCAAATTCAAATGGTAATGCCTGGGGTTAGAAAAACATTAGTCAAGATAGGGTGTGAATGGCAGGATAATGACCAACTGCCATTAGAAATGAGGAGAAAAACAGAAAGGAAAGAAACATGCTCCAGGGGGTGGGGGGCGGGGGGGAAAGGGAGCCAAAGATGGGCAGTGGTTACGCTCTGAAATTTTTGAACTCGATGTTGAGTCCAGAAGGCTGTAAAGTGCCTAAACGAAAGATGTGGTGCTGTTCCTCGAGCTAGCGATGAGCTTCATTGGAATAGTGTTGGAGACCAAGGACAGAGTTTTCAAATTGGGAATGGATTGGAGAATTAAAGTGACAGGCGACCGGAAGCTCAGGGTCACACTTGCAGACTGAATGGAGGTGCTCCACAAAGCGGTCACCCAATCTACGCTTCGTCTCCCCAATGTAGAGGAGACCACATCGTGAGCAGCGAATACAGTATACTAAATGTTGTCAGGTGCTGATGCCCTGTGCAGCATCAGGTGATTACGGAGATGGTTGGTGGGCTGCTGTAGTTGTTGGTGATGTTGGTGTGCCCAGTAATGTTGGTGTTGGGGTATATCGTGGTGGGATTCTGAGGACCAAGGTGAGATTTTTTTTTAAGGACACCGATACTGGTGGAATAGTTGACAGCTGAAGTTGCGATGACAGAAGCAATCTGTCAATGGTGAGATAGGTTGCTCCAAGGAGCTGACACTGTATCGAGAGTTCATTGCAAACACTTCAAACCTCCATAAAGCTGACAAGTGAATTCCAAATACTGAAGGCTCCAGCTTCTTTGTTTGGAAATTGAACAGCTGTGAAATGGTACCTTTTTGTTAGATCTCTTAATTTTCAATGAGATGCAAACTCCGGTGATAGTTTAACATAACTTTATTTTGGCAGCTGCAACAAACTGCTGGCTTTATGCCAGGTCCTTTGTCCTTCTGAAACACATGGCAAAAAATGGCTGTACTTATCCTGGATCAATTTACAATCGTGACCTCGCCCCCTTTGACATTATTGGCTCAATTGATATGTTGTTAGCCCATAATTGGCTCACTGCCAAAAGTCCTGAAATGTCAAGTTGATTGATGTCTTAATGAATGTGCTCACTCTCACATAGGCAAGGGTCTGTGTTTTCTTTGCAGCCTGTTTGAATTCTCTATCACTTTTCTACCACTTCTGCAGCTGTCAACTAGTCAAACCAATCCAGAGTTGTTGAGAACGCGACAGACTTACCTAATGTGATACCCGGGAGACACGAACCTCGTGAAAAACTTGAAAAAATCCTTTGGACCTGATAAAATGCTGCTTAAATAGCTCCCAGCAGCTTCTTAACTATCACAATTGCTTAACACGTTGCTTAGTGTCGGATCTGCAAACCGCAGCCAGAGTCGGCACTTGGGAAATTCACAAGGAGGCGGGTTCAGAGCGGACTTCAGCCCCGCTGTCAATCACTCGCATTCACAGGACTGGTACGATTCCAGCCAATATTCTAGAATATACAACCAGTGACATTCCAGTCAAAAATATTCTGAGAACGACCAAACATCATGATAGTTCTGAATCCACCCCATTGTATATCCCCAAAAATAAATGTTGTCACATGATAAACAGATATATAATTAACAATTCAATAAAAATATCACATATGTTGTTTTAAAATAAATGCAGCAGTGCCTCTGTTGGAAAAGCAAATAGAGGAATTGGATGCAAATGCATTAGTTTTGTTTATGCAATAATATTGAGTCATTTCAAGGCCTATTTCATTTGACTGTTTTTCAGCCCCATATTATTTTGAAGTTTTTTAGTGAGAGAAATGGGTATTGTATTTAACAGGCAGCAATTGAAATAGCAAGCAGCTTTACAATTGTGATCTGCTGATACATCTCATTTACATGCTGTACATTATTCTCAAAGAGAAAGCTATTGCTAACTGAGAATCTGCCCTGTTCCCCTCATCTGGATGAGGGGGTAACATATTCGTGTTTGTTTTAACCTTTGGTACAAGTATTGGAATTCTAATCACGAGGCCCACCACACTTAAAAAATCTCTGCCTCCTGTGTAGGCGAAATAATCCCACTCACGGTGACCGTTTATGGCAAATCCAGTTAATTATCTTTGCAGCATCTGAGTAATGGTAGAGCTGTCTTTATCTGCAGTCGCACACTACCAGACAGAAGCTGACTTATTTAGAAAGGGTTAGAAAGCAATTACACATCTGATGTCAAAGGATTTTTGTTTTTGCATTTTGTTTTTATTACATATAGAACAGCAGTTGGTGGACATTTAGAAATGTACATGTTGATGAATAATGACCAAAATAAAAATTTTAATTTTTCTAAATATCCGGCATGATTTTATAATTTTTTTTAAACTCTGTTTTTTCTCATTCTTCGTTTTCTCGCCATCTCCTATCCTTCTCCAGGAGTGAGTTGGGACCTTCTGACCCACAGATGATGGAAAGCATTGTAAGTCAGAAGAAGTCAGCATCTCCAACCCTTGATGTGAAGTAGCCATCCAGCTAAGAACAGATAAAATTCACTCAATAGGTGACCTTGACAAGCCAGCCTTCAAACCGAAACTCTTTCTTGGTTACCCGAACTTTATTTGCACAAGCAAAATGTAATTCCATGCCCCTTGGCTCAAAAATGTGTCTCTTTTCCGCAGTATTATCCAGAGTCACTTCCGATGAGCTTTGGTGCTGGGAGTGTAACTGGGTGCAGGGAAGAAATTGGTCTAAGCACTCTGCTGTAATTTTAAAGGATCATTTCATTCCAGTCATATACCAACGAAAGCAAAACAAGCAGTGAAATGGTATGAATGCCCTGGGGTGTTGGGCATGGGTTCATTATTTTACGAGTGGCTATGATGAGTTGTGGCATAGTGCCAAGGTAGCAAATCTAAGGTTGGTGCAATATTGCAAAGTCTTTCACTGAGTTTTACAGCATCATGTTAATTCACTACTAGCTCACCATTGAAGCCTATCACAGAAATCCTACATGCTTTGCTGATTACTAGAGGGGAGAATAATGTTCAGTTTGTGTGATAATATGCATAATGTGCTAAGTTTTGCTAATACCACAGGTCATTGTAGCAAAACAACCTATTTGGCAGTGCAATGAAAATAATAATTAACCCAGCAATTATGTTATATGTATAAAATCACTGAACATAATCAAATTGTATAGAGCAAGTCAGGGATTGATGGTTTATGGAAAATGAGCCATGTGTTGCTTGCTGCGCAATTCACGAGCACTGCAGAATAAAGCTTTCACTTAACAGCCTGGCATAACTCATGAGTTATAATGCCTGGAAGATGAGTTGTTTATTCTCTGTGAACCACAAATCCCAGCCATATATTCTATTCATACGTGTCAGATTTTTTTTGCTAAATTCAGCTAGATTGCCCACTGCAGATGAACCATTTACAATTTAGCCTACAACAGAAACACATAATAAAAATTCAAGCTTCCAGATCAACCTGCCTTACTCACAGCTACTCTACAAAGTACAAGATTTCAGGACGTTTTTGGGCCCTTTTATGAGCGGGCTCAAGCGGTCCCTTTAAGGATCGCTGGTTAGCAACTGAATACTAGTCGGAGCTGACCAATTTAGCAATGGCACCAATGCCCTGATAAATTGGCTATTGTTGTGCCTGATTCATGCTTGGAAAACGGGTATAACAATGTTGAATTTGTACCCTTAACTGTTTAGTATTAATCAATACCAGGGATTCATATCAATCAACAAGTCTGGAGGCAACATTTATAGAACCAAATTCAGTAGTATTTTATGTTTCCCAAAGCAAAGAGCACTCCAGGGCGTCATTTGGTAGCCCTGCCTTAGTTATAAACAATACAATTGTTTTTTGGCTTCAGCAACAACAATAGCATTGCAGCTGACAGTCAACACGAAGTACTGTGAACATTTACATGCTATTCAAATTGATCAAATGAGTGGTTATCAGCCATGGAAACCACCACACCATGAACAGATGAGCAATACAACTCAAATCTTCTTACACAAAAGATTTTTACAGGTTTTTTTAAATGTGTTTTCTGAAACATAAATATTTGTTTTAACTTTCAACAAACACATTTAAAAATAGCAAGCAACACAGCAACACAGATAAAAACTTTTATTAAATTTGACACCAACACTGAACAGAATTCTTTAATCTAATAATTATCGTCATGCTACTGTATACCCTCGTCTAGATCATCATCTCTATGGTAAAATGTGATAACATATTCTTGAAACATCATACAGTGGCAACATCTTTCTGAGATAATACCACAGTGACACCTATTGAAATAACTCAGGAATTTTATTTCAAAATCTTTTGACAGTAGGCATTTTAGGATTTTATTTTGTATGTTTGAAATTAATGTTTTATTTAATCTACAAAAAAAAATTATATGTGCATTTTTTAAAAAACATTAAACTGGCTTGCAAGAAAGTTTATAGGAGGTGAAAAGCATTGATAGAACAACATGGTGGGGAATTGGTTTATGCCAAAGATTCACTATGTCAAGAGAATTGCTCTGGTGACTATGGCCCAGAATTTCCTTGTGCATAAAACTGGCTAAGTTATTACGGTGGAATAGGAGCAGCTCCAAAGAAATTTCAGGCCTATATTGATATTTTGTTCTCCTCAGCTGATAGTTTTTTTGCTGAATCCTGGCATGGCATGCCATGATAAATGGGTTCATGAAGATTTTCCTAATCGGTATTTCTAGTCAAATTGTAAACATATTCTTTTTGAGTATGTTCACAATTTCAGTTGATAGCCAATCAGAGAAATCTTAATGAATACATTTATGCACTTAGTGATTGTAGTAATTCTTTCCCCATAGTCATTTTTCAATCTTGGGTATTCCATCATGAAAAGACAAGGGGGCCAAAATTGATAGCCTTACCGTCCACTGCCGTCGACTGCCGCCCACATACCTCCGCGAGTTGTGCCCAGTGTCAGTTTCAATTTAGGCTGGAGCGGGCAGGAAGGGAGAACCGCCAGGAACTGCCCGCTGACATCAGTGAACAGCCGAGTGGCGTAAGTGACCTCCTGCCCACCGAGATGCCAGATTGGTGCGTGCGGGAGTCGGCGCCAGAACGGGGGTAGACCGCTGCGAGGAGGCTGGTCTGTCCCCAACAGTAGGTATGTAGAGCTGGTAAAAGAAGGGTAGTAAACAATTTAAAAACATTTTTTTTACAGCAACTTACCTTGATGGGGTCCCCTGAAGGTATTACAATGTTTTAAAAAAATGTTTTAATGCTTTTTATTTGCAGCTCTTCGACCCTCCGCGGGCCCGACTCCATCCTCAGTGGCACTTGGGCAGCAAGCACCTTTGCCGCCAAGAATGAGAGCTTCCGCCCGCTGCCGCCTAGATTGATGGCGTAAGTCCCTCTTTTGCCTCCGGCTGCCCTTTCAAGGACCTTTTTGCAGAAAACACCGCCCAGAGTACCATCAGGTATCTCAGCAGCCATCGGCGTTCTTTTGGGTGGCACTTGGGCGGCCCTTGCCTTTCACCAATTTCAGCCCCATAGTTTTTCCTTCCAAAAAAAAATGATGCAGTTGGAGGGTATCAAACCTTGACATCTTGCTGCTTTCAAGGACGTCCAATTTTGCAAGGGGGGCCTCATACAGGTGTTGGGTTCCCTGCAAATGCAATAAAGCATGTTCTGGGCACAGGCCCTGGATGTCTCTTTTTCTGCCTTTACCAATATGGCAGGTGGCAAATTTCCAGCGTGTAATGAGCGCTTGCTTAGGAGCCCATTTTCCGCCTGAAAAATTGGCGCGCACCATCGAATTTCTAGGCCCTTGTGTGTGAAGTGCTTCGAGATTTTTATGGGAAATATGATAAAGATGCTCCAAAAAATGCGAGCTATCCTTTTTCTCACTAGGTAAAGAGAGAACTAATTGGATCCCATGGAAGAGCCCTCATGAGACAGAGTACTTACCACAAAAAATAGAACATATAAAATTAAACTTTTTAAAAACAATAGGTGATAGTTAATAAACTGAAATGAAACAATGGGATATGGGCTTCATCAGCTGGTTAATGGCTTTCATTGCACAGAGGTATGGAAATAATTTCCCAAAGCAATGTATTCATCTGACTTTAAAGCTGCAACTGGAGGAATAAGAAGTCCCTGCAGACAGAGCAGAGATATCCTGAAGCTGGTACCACAGGAATGTATCAGGCAAGTGCTAACCCACAGCACAGCAGATACCTACTTTCAATTCAATTGGAAGTATCATACCTTGAAATAGAATATTAACACAGCAATACCTTAGAGGGGCAGCCAAACCATGATGTGAAAATATTTTCATATACAGAGGCTGGGGTAGTGACAGTATCTCCAGTATCACAGTTACACAAGGCGCTAACAATTTTATATTTTTAATAGAAAAACTAAGATAAAAAATGTGAAGTACCTGGATTAAACATTGATTTTTGACCTTTGGAAATGCATTCAAATGATCATGGAATGAAAGTCTCTCTGCCTCTTGGCTGCAATGAGTTTGTACAGTCTCAATCCAATTCCTAGTAGAAATAGGCCACGCCATGGGCCCAAGTTTGCACCCACGGTTAGAATGGCGCACCTCCGTGAGATGCGCCGACTTTTTAGAACAGAAACGGCGCCTATTATTTACCTTCATATTCTCCATGCAGCAGCACCGATGTAGGGCCCTGGCGTAGCGCAGCAGAATGCGTGGACGGGGGGGCAGAGCAGTGCCGGGACCCCTGCACATGCGCGCTAGAGTGTGCGCACATGTGCAGTCGCTCCTCGCCCCCAGATTCTGTGTGCATGTGCTGCAGGCTGTGTGGGAGGGGCTCGAAGCACGCCGCCCCTAGCCCTGGCCGAATGGGCTCCCTGCCGCGACCTGCGAGGGAACAGACGGCAATGTCCATCATTGGAGACAGGAGATCCCGGGAACAGAAAGCCAAACAAGAAAGGGAGAAGGAGCTGTCAAAAGTGACCATCAAGAAGAAGATGACTGAGGCCATCGAGTGTTCCTTGGGACTGTCTCAGAGATGTTCGGGGGGGCAGGGGTAGCAGAAAAGCAAAGAGATTGGGGGCAAGACGTGAGTAGGATGGGTCCTGGGCAGGCTCGTCTGTTTAACGTTGACCCCCCCTCCTTTCCTCCCCACCTCCTCTCACCCCCCTCCTCTCTCCCCACTCCTCTCTCCCCACTCCTCCTCTCCTCCCCTCCTCATTCTCCTCTCCCCCCTCCTCCCCTCTCCCCTCATCGGCGGCCCGCTGCCTTCCCTTCAAATAAAGGTAGAACTTCTATTTTTTATTTGTTATTCATTGATTGATTGCTTATTACTTTGGTCTTGGTGCTTTAGGTGCAGGGTTCCTTCTAATTGTTATTTGTTAATTCATTGTTTATTACTTTTTGTGCTTTGTTTAGTGCTTTGTAAGTCTTGGTGCTTTCCTTGTATTTTTTAATTTGTCATTGATTGCTTATTTTTGTGCTTTGTTTAGTGCTTGGTGCTTTAAATGTACTGCTTTGATTAGCACTTAGTGCTTTAAATATACTTATGCTTCTTTAATGTTGTTGTGAAGGTGTTTAGTGCTTTGGAAAATCTTCTAACTTCCCTTCCCCCAGCCTATCTCTGGCTACCTGCGCCTAATTTCTAAAGTGTCCGCAAGGTTTATCTGAGCATACAAAAGTGGACACATAAGCTGGCCTAAGTTAGTTTGGAGTAACTATTGGCTTTCTAAACTTGCTTAAATGGCCAAAACAGGCATAAGTGGCTAGTAACACCCACTTTTGAAAAAAAACTGAACTAAAAAGAAACTGAATTAACTCACTGAAACTGGAGCAAACTAAATGTGGAGAATTGCGATTTTTAATATACTCCAAAAAAAAACTAGTTGCTCCAAAAAAATAGGAGCAACTCCTCTGGAAACTTGGCCCCCATAAAACTACTCCCAATTTGGTACTAGAAATAAATCACTATCTTTTAGATGAAATATTAAACATAGACATAGAAAATAGTTGCAGGAATAGGCCATTCAGCCCTTCGAGCCTGCACCACCATTCAATATGATCATGGCTGATCATGCAACTTCAGTACCCCATTCCTGCAGATCGCGGGGGCCAGCATGTGCAGAGGGCAAAGGTAAAACAAACAAGTAAAAAGAAATTGAAGTGTAACGTCACAAGCAGGTAAGTGATTGGCTGTGGATTGGAGAGTATTTAATTTATTTCTTTTTCTTTTTATTTCCTAATCAGTAGGTAACCTTTGACATTGTTGCCAAATTAAGTTAATTTAAGGGTTAAGGCATGGCAGGAGAGCCCAGACCTGTGTCATGCTCCACCTGTGCTATGTGGAAAGTCAGGGACGTTCCCAGTGTTCCTGGCTGCTATGTGCGCAGAACATAAGAACACAAAAATTAGGAACAGGAGTAAGCCATCTAGCCCCTCGAGCCTGCTCCGCCACTCAACAAGATCATGGCTGATCTGGCCGTGGACTCAGCTCCCCTTACCCACCAGCTCCCCATAACCCTTAATTTCCTTATTGGTTAAAAATCTATCTATCTGTGATTTGAATACATTCAATGAGCTAGCCTCAACTGCTTCCCTGGGCAGAGAATTCCACATATTCACAAACCTCTAGGAGAAGAAATTCCTTCTCAACTCAGTTTTAAATTGGCTCCCCCGTATTATGAGGCTGTGCCCCCTAGTTCTAGTCTCCCCGACCAGTGGAAATAACCTCTCTGCCTCTATCTTGTCCATTCCTTTCATTATTTTAAATGTTTCTATAAGATCACCCCTCATCCTTCTGAACTCCAACGAGTAAAGACCCAGTCTACTCAATCGATCATCATAAGGTAACCCCCTCATCTCCAGAATCAGCCGAGTGAATCGTCTCTGTACCCCTTCCAAAGCTAGTATATCCTTCCTTAAGTAAGGTGACCAAAACTGCACGCAGTACTCCAGGTGCGGCCTCACCAATACCCTATACAGTTGCAGCAGGACCTCCCTGCTTTTATACTCCATCCCTCTCGCAATGAAGGCTAACATTCCATTCGCCTTCCTGATTGTCTGCTGCACCTGCAAACTAACTTTTTGGGATTCATGCACCAATGGTGGAGCAGTGGAGGCGTGTCCTGCTCAGTTGGCTGAGTGAGCAGTGAGAGAAGGAGCTATCAACTTTTGCTCCTGCCTAGGAAGGCCTGGAGAGCCCTGAGAACAGCCCAGGAAGAGAAGGAGGGAAGGGGCTTTCTACAATTCTAATCCATCTAGAGAGAGAGGAGGAGAGCTGCAAATTCAACCATCTTATTACTGCTACAGAGAGTTGGAGAGAGAGGAAAAAGAACACCATCTAGTGTGGAAGAAGGGAGAAATTTCAACAACCAAAGGTGGATGTGTTTTGGTGCATTCCCTCTAAAAGACTTTGTTGTATTGGTGGGGGGAAGAAAGAAAACCACTCGAGGGCCGGAACATCGCGGGGGGCGTGTGTGTGTGGAAGTGTGTGTGGGGGTCTTGCCTACAGCTAGGCCCCACACAGCACTGAAGCACCCCTCACCCATTGCCTAGCCTGAGATAGCTGGAGCTACCAGGCTGAAGAATATTTAAGTACCCGAATTAAACATCGTTGGGAGTGTGTGCCTGGGTGGCTCCAGCTACCCGAGGTGAAGACATCTTCTCCCCCCACCCGAAGACCACCCGCAAAGACTGTGTTTATATATTTTTTTCCATCATCTGGGGAGTGCACCCCAAGAAAAACACCCACCCATCGCTGTGAGGGGAGACCTGCCCTCGCAGCCTCCCTCTTTCCCACACCCCCTTTTCTCTATCTCTCTCTCTCTGTCTCTCCCCTCTCTCTCTGAGAGCCCTTCCTCCTAATTTAAAAAGAAAAACAAAACAATTAAGACACTAAGCAGAGGGAACAAGGCCCCTCCCCAATCGTTAACTAGGGGAGAGGTGTGCCTCTTTCAGAGCTCCCTCTGCTCAAAACACAAACGAGGCCAATAAAGACCATTAAGGCCTGTGACTTTGGGGTGGGTGTGGTCCTTAAATGGACCCCGTGATGACGACCCCATCCACGCCGGTGGCAGGGCCAACAAGGACATATGCGCAGGCGGCATCCACATTCACGGTGCCTCCTGCGCCACCTGCTGCCCTGCCACCATTCAGACTCATAACTAAGAAACACGGGGTCAAGAGCTACACTCACCCCACAATGAGCATTGAGGAGTGCGTGCGGGCGATGGCTGGGGTAGTCGGCCCCTCGGCCATTGTCGCGGCCTCCAAGATGTCTGGGAAGGCCGTGTTCTTCCTGGGGTCGGAGCGGGCGGTGTCCGTGGCCCTCGAAAAGGGGCTCACAGTGGGCGGGACGTTCCTGCCGGTGGACCCTCTCGAGGCCACCGCGCAGAGGGTCATCGTTTCAAACGTCCCGCCCTTTGTTCCCACTGAGCTCCTCCTCCCTCACCTACACCAACTGGGGGAGGTTAGGTCGGGGATCAACCCCATACTGCTTGGCCTCAGGGAGAGCAGCCTGCGCCACGTGTTCTCCTTCCGCCGCCAGCTCTTTGTCCAGCTGGCGCGGGAGGAGACAAAGGAGGGATCGTTTAATGTGGTGCACGAGGGGACTGCCTACCGCGTCTTCTGGACGTCGGACGGCATGCAGTGCCATACCTGTAGGGAGGTGGGGCATGTTCGTAAGAACTGCCCCGCCTCCAGGGCCGCCAAACCACCGAGGGCGGCCAAGGCTGGCGCCGCTGCCACCCCTCCCCCTAGTTGCGTCCGCGTGCCGGGAGCCGTAGGTGCGCGGGCATCGTCGGGGGCCTTTGTTTTCACGGCCTCCGGCGGGGGGGAGGGAGAGCGTCCGACCGGAAAGAAGGCGCGGAACAAGGCGAAACATCTAGAGGCGGGTCCCCTCGGTGCGCCAAACAACTTGTTTACCGCGCTCGGCCCAACCCCGTCACCGGCGAGCGCGGGGTGCCCTGAGCCTGTGCCCGAGCCCTTGAACAACACCACAGAGGGGCCCGGGCGCAGGCAAGAAAAGGAAAAGGGGGGGCGGAGCGGGAGGCCTCGGCAGACATGGAGGTCTCCCTGACTCCGCGCGCCCCCAGGAACAAAAAGAGGCACCGCCCCAATGAGGCGGAGGGGGAACAACATCCCTCCGCGGAGGAGGCGGTGCCCGCCGCGTGTCCCGCGTCCCCCACCAGCGCCCCCAAATTGCGCTGCAGGCGCGAGGAATCCGTCCCCGGGGAGGGTGAGGTAGTCGAGGCTGGGGGACTGAGGCGGGCGGGGCCGAAAAGTCCGAACCTGAGCCCGCCCAGCCAATACCCAACGTCCCCCGGGAGTCGCTCGACCCGGCAGAAACCGAAATTCAGAATTTTAATGACACTGTACATGCTGGGCCGGGGGGTGGCGGCGGGGAGGGGGAAGAACAACAACCCTCGCCCCCTACTTTGGAGCTGAGGGAGTTGGTGGACCTGGAGAACTTCCTAAACCAGGTCTCTCCGTGTTCCCCAGCTCCTGGGGCGGAGGGGGAACCCCTTCCGCTGTCGCTTCCCGACCCAGCACCAATTTTAAAAGAGCCCAGTGGGGACTCCTCTGCCGACGATCCTGGATGGAGCGGCCGGGCCGTTTGCCGTACCTCGTGCGGTCGACGGGCCGGCTGCTAGCGGCGACCTCCCGGAGGGGGACGGGGACTCGGTGGAGGACGCGGGTGAAGATCTCGAGTCCATCGCCAGTGAGGCGGTGGATCTGCTCGCGGCCGCCACTGAGACCCTCCTCATTCCCGCAGAGGAACTCCGGGACTTTTTGGTCCAGTGCCGGGGTCGCCGCGACCAAGCCTGTCTGGCCCTGGAAAGATGGTCCGAGCCGGGGCTGCTCGTCGCGTCCGTCCGCGCCGCCGCTAAAACCATCGCCGCGGGCGGGCCCTTATCAAGGGCGCAAGGCCTTGAGCTGCGCCGGCTCAAAAAGTTCCTCGCTGGGCTGCTGAAGGAGCGGAGTTCAACAAACGACTCCACTCCTCCCCCACAATAGGTTAGGTAGAGGTTGCACTATGCTCTAGTCATGAAGATAACCATAGCCAGCCTCAACATCAATGGCAGCAGAGAGGCACGCCGTAGATTTAGCAATTTTTCGCTCCTGCGGGAGGGGAAATATGCGGTGTGCTTCCTGCAAGAAACCCTCACCGTTCCGGGAGACGAAGCCACGTGGCTCCTGGAATGGCAAGGAGAGGTCCGCATGAGCCACCTCACCGCCACTTCTAGTGGGGTGGCCATCTTGCTGGGCCCGCATTTTCAGCCGGAGATCTTGGGGGTCGAGGAGCCCGTGCCAGGCCGCTTGCTGCACGTAACGGTTCACCTGGGGGACGTGCCGCTTCATCTCGTGAACGCAGCAAACGCGCTTATTTGAAGAGGTGTCCGCTCTTCTTGGCTCCGTCGACGTCGGCGACTGCATTGTCCTCGGGGGGGGATTTTAACTGCACCCTCGAGGCGAGGGACCGCTCCGGTGCCCCGCAGTGCATGACGGCGATGGAGAAGTTGACGGACCTGGTCGGGTCCTTCGATTTGGTGGACGTCTGGCGAAATCTCCATCCCGACTCCAGCGCCTTTACTTGGATGAGGCCTGGAGTCGACCGCCTTTACGTGTCTCGGGCATACGTTTCCTGCGTCCCGGCGGCCTCCATGCGGCCGGTGCCGTGTTCGGACCACCACCTGGTGTGGGCGGAGCTCGCTTCGCTCTGCGCGAGGACGGGGTCCGCGTACTGGCATTTTAACAACCGGCTGCTGGAGGACGTGCGGTTCCAGGACTCGTTCCGTCGTTTCTGGGCCGACTGGAGAAGGAAGCAGGGGGGCTTCCCCTCCTTGAGGCTATGGTGGGACGTGGGCAAGGCTCACATCCGCGTCTTCTGTCAAGAGTACGCGAGGGGGTCGACCAAGAGGCGGGCGGCCAGGGTCGGGCGCCTAGAAAAAGAGGTGCTCGACCTGGAATCCCGTCTCGGTCAAGTCGTCCAGCACCCGGCCCTGCGGACAGTGTACGAAGCGAAGAAGGCCGCGCTGAAAGATCTGCAGCTCGTCGGGTCCCGAGGCGTGTTCGTGAGGTCGCGGATCCGGTTCCTGCGGGATCTGGACCGCGGCTCCCCCTTCTTCTACTCGCTGGAAAAAAGGCAGAGTGTCCGTAAGCAGCTCTTGACGCTGCTGGCCGACGACGGCTCTCTCGTCTCGGATCCGGAGGGCGTCAACAACAGGGCCCATGAATATTACGGGGCTCTGTTCTCTACGGATCCGTCCAGCGAGGAAGCGCGTAGAGTTTTGTGGGAGGACCTGCCGAAGGTCAGCCCGGGGGGGGCCGAAAATCTGGAAGCTCCGCTAAGCCTGGCGGAGCTGACCGGTGCCCTCGCCCGGCTCTCGAGGGGAAAATCCCCGGGGCTGGACGGGCTGACCGTGGAGTTCCACAGGGCGTTCTGGGACGTCCTGGGGGGGCGACTACGCGCGGGTCCTGGGGGAAAGTCTGGCGACCGGGGAGATGCCCCTCTCTTGGCGCAGGGCAGTCATCGTCCTGCTGCCTAAGAAGGGCGATCTCCGCCTCCTTAAGAACTGGCGCCCGGTCTCCCTCCTCAGCACGGACTACAAAATCTTCGCCAGGGCGATGTCTGCTCGCCTTGGTGCCGTGCTGGACCACATGATCCACCCCGACCAGTCCTACACGGTCACGGGCCGGACAATCCATGACAACATCCATCTGGTCCGGGACCTCATCCATCATTCCCAGGAGGCTGGTCTGTCGGTCGCCTTCCTATCTCTCGACCAAGAGAAGGCGTTCGACAGGGTGGATCACGACTATCTGCTCGGAACTCTGCGCGCTTTCGGGTTCGGGACGCATTTCGTCGCCCGGATCCGACTTTTGTACGCCGCCGCGGAGTGTCTGATTAAGGTTAACGGGTCCTTGACGGCGCCCCTTCGCTTTAGGAGAGGGGTGCGCCAGGGATGCCCCATGTCCGGCCAGTTATATGCCATCTGCGTGGAGCCTTTCCTGCGCCTCCTGCGGACGAGGTTGACGGGACTGGCTCTGCAAGGGCCGGGCGTGGAGGTCGTCCTCTCGGCTTACGCCGATGACATGCTCCTCGCGGTAGAGGATCCCGCTGACCTGCGGAGGATGCGTGAGTGCCAGGAGATTTACTCGGCCGCGTCCTCCGCCAGAATCAACTGGGAGAAATGTTCCGGACTCCTGGTGGGTCAGTGGCGGGTGGACTCCCTGCCGGAGGAGCTCAGGCCTTTTGCCTGGAGCACGACCCATCTCTTCTATCTGGAAGTCTACCTTAGCCCCGACGAGGAAGCCTGGCCGGCGAACTGGCAGGAGCTGGAGGCCAAGGTCGCCGCTCGCCTAGGGCGCTGGACAGAACTGCTCCGAGTGCTGTCCTACAGGGGTCAAGCGCTAGTCATAAACCAGCTGGTGGCCGCCATGTTGTGGTACCGGCTGGTCACTTTGACCCCTCCCCCTGTGTTTGTCGCCAAGATACAGAAGAAGCTGGTGGACTTCTTCTGGAACAACAGGAAGCACTGGGTCTCTGCGGCGGTCTTGAGGCTCCCGCTTGGGGAGGGCGGTCAGTCGTTGGTGTGTATCAGCACCCAGCTCGCGACTTTCCGTCTTCAGACCCTGCAGAGATACCTTTACGTCGAGCCCCCTTCTAGGTGGCGTGCTCTGGCGACGTATTTCTTCCACCAGCAGCACGGCCTCAACTACGACATGCAGCTCCTGTTTGTGAGTGTGGGGGGCGTCAGGACCGCCCTCCGGGAGCTGCCTGTCTTTTACAAGGAACTCATCAGGGTCTGGAACAAAGTCTCCACCAAGCGCAGCTCTCCACCGGCTGGAGTGGCGGCCGTCCTGCAGGAGCCGCTGCTCGGGAATCCATACCTCCACGACCGAGGTTTTTTGTGGCGGTCGGACGAGAGGGCTGTGGCTGGTGAGGTGACCAGGGTCAGGGACCTGCTCGATGGCGGAGGAGCAGGCTGGATGGCGCCAGACACGCTGGTGCGGCGCCTAAATTCTGCCAACGTCCGCCACGCGGCCGATGCCATCGAGTCGCTAAAAAGAGCTCTGGGCCCCGACTCCGTTAGGTGCATCGAGGAGGCTCAAGCACGTGGGGAGATCCCGTCCGAACTGACCCCCGTCCGGACGGAATTCCTCACCGGCGCCAAACCCCGGAACCTCCCTCGGGGGCCGGCGCCTCACAACTTGAGCCGCCTCGAGGAAATCCCCTCCGTGCCTTTCAGTTCCGCGCGGAGGGGTTTCCTGTACGGGCTGCTCCTGCACACTCTCAACTTTGCCATCCTCGCCTGCCGTCCGGACACGCCATGGCATACCATCTTGCCGTCCGGAGGAGGCGGGGGTCCCTAATGGAGGGCACTCTACGCAGGGGTCCTCCCACTATTCATCGGGGACTTGGCCTGGAGGGTGGTGCACGGAGCAGTGCCGTGCAACAAATTTTTAAGCTGAATCACGGACTCCCAGGCCGCCTGCAATTTCTGCGGTCTGGAGGAGTCCGTGTTCCATGTTTTTACTGAGTGCACGAGGTTGCAGCCCCTGTTTCATTATTTAAAGGGGCTGCTCCTGAAATTCTGGCTGCACTTCAGTCCCACTCTCCTGATCTTTGGGCACCCTGTGCGGAGCGGAGCAGGTAGGTCCGAGGGCCTCCTCGTAGGACTGCTCCTGGGCACGGCCAAGGGTGCCATCAGCCGGTCCAGGCAGCGGGCGGTCGAGGGGGTCGTTCAACCTGACTGTTTAACTTGATTTAAGTGCTTTTAGTGTCCCCCTCCCCTTTTACAGGGGGCACTTGGAGAAAAATTCAATTCTGTGCCAAAAAAAAAAAAATGGCATTGTAAATGTTGGTGTTTCCCCCAGATCGGGGGGCACGATTTAATGTTTTTCCGTTAACTCCCTAAAAGAGTTTCAGGCACCAATGGTGGAGCAGTGGAGGCGTGTCCTGCTCAGTTGGCTGAGTGAGCAGTGAGAGAAGGAGCTATCAACTTTTGCTCCTGCCAAGGAAGGCCTGGAGAGCCCTGAGAACAGCCCAGGAAGAGAAGGAGGGAAGGGGCTTTCTACAATTCTAATCCATCTAGAGAGAGAGGAGGAGAGCTGCAAATTCAACCATCTTATTACTGCTACAGAGAGTTGGAGAGAGAGGAAAAATAACACCATCCAGTGTGGAAGGAGGGATAAATTTCAACAACCAAAGGTGGGTGTGTTTTGGTGCATTCCCCCTAAAAGACTTTGTTGTATTGGTGGGGGGAGGAAAGAAGACCACTCGAGGGCCGGAACATCGCGGGGTGTGTGTGTGTGTGGAAGTGTGTGTGGGGGCCTTGCTTACAACTAGGCCCCACACACAATTGAAGCACCCCTCCCCCATTGCCTAGCCTGGGATAGCTGGAGCTACCTGGCTGAAGAATATTTAAGTACCCTAATTAAACATCGTCGGGAGTGTGTGCCTGGGTGGCTCCAGCTACCCGAGGTGAAGACATCTTCTCCCCCCACCCGAAGACCACCCCAAAGACTGTGCTTTTGTGTTTGCCATCTGGGGAGTGCACCATTGCTGTGAGAGGAGACCTGCCCTCGCAGCCTCCTTCTTTCCCACACCCCCTTTTCTCTATCTCTCTCTCTCTGTCTCTCCCCTCTCTCTCTGAGAGCCCTTCTTCCTAATTTTTTAAAAATAATTGAAACAACTGAGCAGAGGGAGCAAGGCCCCTCCCCAATTGCCAACTAGGGGAGAGGTGTGCCTCGTTAAGAGCTCCTCTGCTCAGTCTATAAACTAGGCCATTTAAAGACCATTAAGGCCTGTGACTTTGGGGTGGGTGTAGCCCTTAAAGGGACCCCGTGATGGCGACCCCATCTACGCCGGTGGCAGGGCCAGCTAGGACTTATGCACAGGCGGCATCCACATCCACGGCACCTCCTGCGCCACCTGCTGCCCTGCCACCTTTCAGATTAATAACGAAAAAGCACGGGGTCAAGAGCTACACTCACCCCACAATGAACATCGAGGAGTGCGTGCGGGCGATGGCTGGGGTAGTTAGCCATTGTCGCGGCCTCCAAGATGTCTGGGAAGGCGGTGTTCTTCCTGGGGTCGGAGAGGGCGGTTGTCCCTGGCCATCGAGAAGGGGCTCACGGTGAGCGGAATGTTCCTGCCGGTCGACCCTCTCGAGGCCACCGCGCAGAGGGTCGTTCTGTCGAACGTCCCGCTCTTTGTTCCCTCTGAGCTCCTCCTCCCTCACCTACACCAACTGGGGGAGGTAAGGTCGGGGATCAACCCCATACCGCTCGGCCTTAGGGAGAGCCGCCTGTGCCACGTGTTCTCCTTCCGCCGGCAGTTTTTTGTCCGGCTGGAGCGGGAGGAGACAACAGAGGGCCACTTTGATGTGGCGCACGAGGGGACTGCCTACCGCGTCTTTTGGACGTCGGACGGCGTGCGGTGCCATGCGTGTAGGGAGGTGGGGCACGTCCGCAAGAACTGCCCCGCCTCCAAGACCGCCAAACCACCGAAGGCGGCTAAGGCTGGCGCCGCCGCCACCCCTCCCCCTAGTCGCGACCGCGTACCGGAAGCCGTAGGTGCGCGGGCATCGTCGGAGTCCTTTGATTTCACGGCCTCTGGCGGGGGGGAGGGAGAGCGTCCGACCAGAAAGAAGGCGCGGGGAAAAGCGAAACAACTCAAGGCGGGCCCCCTCGGTGCGCCAGACAACCCGATCACCGCGCTCGGCCCAACCCAGCCACCGGCGAGCGCGGGGTGCCCTGAGCCTGTGCCCGAGCCCTTGAACAACACCGCGGAGGGGCCCGGGCGCGGGCAAGAAAAGGAAAAGGGGGGAGTGGAGCGGGAGGCCTCGGCAGACATGGAGGTCTCCCTGCCTCCGCGCTTCCCCAGTAAAAAAGGAGGCGCCGCTCCAAGGAGGAGGAGGGGGAACAACACCCCCCCGCGGAGGAGTCGGTGCCCGCCGCGTGTCCCGCGTCCCCCACCAGCGCCCCCAAATCGTGCCGAAGGCGAGAGGAGTCTGTCCCCGGGGAGGGTGAGACAGTCGAGGCTGCCCAGCCTCTGCCTCCCGGGGTTGGAGTGGAAGAACTGCCTGTCGCAGGGGACGTGGGGTCGGCGGAGGAATGCGTTACCGCCGGGTCGAGCGTCCCGGGGACTGAGGCGGGCGGGGCCGGAAAGGCCGTATCTGAGCCCGCCCATCCAATATCCAACTTCTCCCGGGATTTGCTCGACCCGGCAGAAAATGAACACGTTAACTTTAATTTAAATTTTAGTTTTGAAGAAACCGTACACGCTGGACCGAAGGGTGGCAGCGGGGAGGGGGAGGAACACCCACCCTCGCCCCCTACTTTGGAGCTGGAGCACTTGGAGGGCCTGGGGATTTCCTATGGCTGGGTCTCTCCTTGTTCCCCGGTTCCTGGGGCGGAGGGGGAACCCCTTCCGCTGTCGTTTCCCGACCCAGCACCACTTTTTAAAGAGCCCAGTGGGGACTCCTCTGCCGACGATCCTGGGGGTGGGATCGGGGCAGAGCCAGGGCCGATTGGAGCGGCCGGGTCGTTTGCCGTACCTTGTGCGGTCGATGAGCTGGCTGCTGGCGGCCACCTCCCGGAGGAGGACGGAGACTCGGTGGGGAACGCGGGAGAAGATCTAGAGACCACCGCCAGCGAGGCGGTGGATCTGCTCGCGTCCGCCGCTGAGACCCTCCTCATTCCTGCAAAGGAACTCCGGGACCTTTTTGGCACAGAGCTGGGGTCGCTGCAACCAAGCCCGACTGGCCCTGGGAAATGGTCCGAGCCAGAGCTGATCAAGGGGTCCGTCCGCGCCGCCGCTAAAACCTTGGCCGCGGGCGGGCCCTTGACAAAGGCGCAACACCTTGAGCAGCGCGAGCTCGAGGGACTCCTCGCTGGGCTGCAGAGGGAGTGGAGGTCAACAAAAGACTCCGCTCCCCCACAATAGGTTAAGGTAGAGGTTGCACTATGCTTTTGCCATGAAGATAACCATAGCCAGCCTCAACATCAACGGCGGCAGAGGGGCACGCCGTAGATTTGACAATTTTTCGCTCCTGCGGGAGGGGAAATATGTGGTGTGCTTCCTGCAAGAAACCCACACCGTTCCGGGAGACGAAGCCACGTGGCTCCTGGAATGGCAAGGAGAGGTCCGCATGAGCCACCTCACCGCCATTTCTAGTGGGGTGGCCATCTTGCTGGGCCCGCATTTTCAGCCGGAGATCTTGGGGGTCGAGGAGCCCGTGCCAGGCCACTTGCTGCACGTAACGGTTCGCCTGGGGGACGTGCCGCTCCATCTCGTGAACGTGTACGCCCCTCAGCCCGGCCCGCAGCAAACGCGCTTCTTCGAAGAGGTGTCCGCTCTTCTTGGCTCCGTCGACGTCGGCGACTGCATTGTCCTCGGGGGGGATTTTAACTGCACCCTCGAGGCGAGGGACCGCTCCGGTGCCCCGCAGTGCATGACGGCGATGGAGAAGATGAGGGACCTGGTCGGGTCCTTCGACTTGGTGGACGTCTGTCGAAATCTCCATCCCGACTCCAGCGCCTTTACTTGGGTGAGGCCTGGAGTTGGATGGTCTAGAGTCGACCGCCTTTACGTGTCTCGGGCGTACATTTCCTGCGTCCCGGCGGCCTCCATGCGGCCGGTGCCGTGTTCGGACCACCACCTGGTGTGGGCGGAGCTCGCTTCGCTCCGCGCGAGGACGGGGTCCGCGTACTGGCACTTTAACAACCGGCTGCTGGAGGACGTGCGGTTCCAGGACTCGTTCCGTCGATTCTGGTCCGACTGGAGAAGGAAGCAGGGGGGCTTCCCCTCCTTGAGGCTATGGTGGGACGTGGGCAAGGCTCACGTCCGCGTCTTCTGTCAAGAGTACGCGAGGGGGTCGACCAAGAGGCGGGCGGCCAGAGTCGGGCGCCTAGAAAAAGAGGTGCTCGACCTGGAAGCCCGTCTCGGTCAAGTCGTCCAGGACCCGGTCCTGCGGACGGTGTACGAAGCGAAGAAGGCCGCGCTGAAGGACCTGCAGCTCGTCGGGTCCCGAGGCGCGTTCGTGAGGTCGCGGATCCGGTTCCTGCGGGATCTGGACCGCGGCTCCCCCTTCTTCTACTCGCTGGAAAAAAGGCAGAGTGTCCGTAAGCAGCTCTTGACGCTGCTGGCCGACGACGGCTCTCTCGTCTCGGATCCGGAGGGCGTCAACAACAGGGCCCGTGAATATTACGGGGCTCTGTTCTCTCCGGATCCGTCCAGTGAGGAAGCGCGTAGAGTTTTGTGGGAGGACGTGCCGAAAGTCAGCCCGGAGGGCGGTGAAAATCTGGAAGCTCCGCTAAGCCTGGCAGAGCTGACCGATGCCCTCGACCGGCTCTCGAGGGGAAAATCCCCGGGGCTGGACGGGCTGACCGTGGAGTTCCACAGGGCGTTCTGGGACGTCCTGGGGAGCGACTACGCGCGGGTCCTGGGGGAAAGTCTGGCGACCGGGGAGATGCCCCTCTCTTGGCGCAGGGCAGTCATCGTCCTGCTGCCTAAGAAGGGCGATCTCCGCCTCCTTAAGAACTGGCGCCCGGTCTCCCTCCTCAGCACGGACTACAAAATCTTTGCCAGGGCGATGTCTGCTCACCTTGGTGCCGTGCTGGACCACATGATCCACCTTGACCAGTCCTACACGGTCCCAGGCCGGACAATGCACGACAACATCCATCTGGTCCGGGGCCTCATCCATCATTCCCAAGAGGCTGGTCTGTCGGTCACCTTCCTATCTCTCGACCAAGAGAAGGCGTTCGACAGGGTGGATCACGACTATCTGCTCGGAACTCTGCGCGCTTTCAGGTTCGGGACGCATTTCTTCGCCCGGATTCGACTTTTGTACGCCGCCGCGGAGTGTCTGATTAAGGTTAACGGGTCCTTGACGGCGCCCCTTCGCTTTAGGAGAGGGGTGCGCCAGGGATGCCCCATGTCCGGCCAGTTATACGCCGTTTGCGTGGAGCCTTTCCTGCGCCTCTTGCGGACGAGGTTGACGGGACTGGCTCTGCAAGGGCCGGGCGTGGAGGTCGTCCTCTCGGCTTACGCCGATGACGTGCTCCTCGCGGTAGAGGATCCCGCTGACCTGCGGAGGATGCGTGAGTGCCAGGAGATTTACTCGGCCGCATCCTCCGCCAGAATCAACTGGGAGAAATATTCCGGACTCCTGGTGGGTCAGTGGCGGGTGGACTCCCTGCCGGAGGAGCTCAGGCTTTTTGCCTGGAGCACGACCCATCTCCTCTATCTGGGAGTCTACCTTAGCCCCGACGAGGAAGCCTGGCCGGCGAACTGGCAGGAGCTGGAGGCCAAGGTCGCCGCTCGCCTAGGGCGCTGGACAGGACTGCTCCGAGTGCTGTCCTACAGGGGTCGAACGCTAGTCATAAACCAGCTGGAGGCCGCAATGTTGTGGTACCGGCTGGTCACTTTGACCCTTCCCCCTGCGTTTGTCGCCAAGATACAGAAGAAGCTGGTGGACTTCTTCTGGAACAACAGGAAGCACTGGGTCTCTGCCGCGGTCTTGAGTCTCCCGCTTGAGGAGGGCGGTCAGTTGTTGGTGTGCGTCAGCGCCCGGCTCGCGACTTTCCATCTTCAGACCCTGCAGAGATACCTTTACGTCGAGCCCCCTCCTAGGTGGTGTGCTCTGGCGACGTATTTCTTCCGCCAGCAGCGCGACCTCAATTACGACATGCAGCTCCTGTTTGTGAACTTGGGGGGTGTCAGGACCGCCCTCCGGGAGCTGCCTGTCTTTTACAAGGAACTCATCAGGGTCTGGAACAAAGTCTCCACCAAGCGCAGCTCTCCGCCGGCTGGAGTGGCGGCCGTCCTGCAGGAGCCGCTGCTCGGGAATCCGTACCTCTATGACCGAGGTTTTATGTGGCGGTCGGAAGAGAGGGCTGTGGCTGGTGAGGTGACCAGGGTCAGGGACCTACTCGATGGCGGAGGAGAGGGCTGGATGGTGCCAGGCACGCTGGCGCGGCGCCTAAATTCAGCAGACGTCCGCCGCGCGGCCGAAGCCATCGAGTCGCTAAAAACAGCTTTGGGCCCTGACTCTGTTAGGTGCATCGAGGAGGCTCAAGCACGTGGGGAGATCCCGTCCGAACTGACCCCCGTCCGGACGGAATTCCTCATTGGCGCCAAACCCCGGAACCTCCCTCGGGGGCCGGCGCCTCACAACTTGAGCCGCCTCGGGGAAATCCCCTCTGTGCCTTTCAGTTCCGCGCGGAGGGGTTTCCTGTACGGGCTGCTCCTGCACAATCTCAACTTTGCCATCCTCGCCTGCCGTCCGGACACGCCATGGCGTACCATCTTGCCGTCCGGAGGAGGCGGGGGTCCCCGATGGAGGGCACTCTACGCAGGGGTCCTCCCACTATTCATCGGGGACTTGACCTGGAGGGTGGTGCACGGAGCAGTGCCCTGCAACAAATATTTAAGCCGGTTCACGGACTCCCAGGCCGCCTGCAATTTCTGCGGTCTGGAGGAGTCCGTGTTCCATGTTTTTATTGAGTGCACGAGGTTGCAGCCCCTGTTTCATTATTTAAAGGGGCTGCTCCTGAAATTCTGGCTGCACTTCAGTCCCACTCTCCTGATCTTTGGGCACCCTGTGTGGAGGGGAGCAGGTAGGTCCGAGGGCCTCCTCGTAGGACTGCTCCTGGGCACGGCCAAGGGTGCCATCAGCCGGTCCAGGCAGCGGGCGGTCGAGGGGGTCGTTCAACCTGACTGCCTGCCTCTCTTCCGCTCTTACATCCGGTCCAGGGTATCCTTGGAGATGGAGCACGCGGTGTCCACCGGTACGCTCGCGGCCTTCCGCTAGAAGTGGGCACCGGAGGGACTGGAGTGCATCATCACCCCCAGCAACCAAATTTTAATTTGATTTTACGTTTTAAAGTTTAATTTGTTTTAATTGCCGGTGCTTTTAGTGTCCCCCTCCCCTTTTATAGGGGGCACTGGAGGAAAAAAAAAATTGATTTTAGTGCCCAAAAAATAAAATCAAAAAAAAGAAAAAAAATGGGCCTTGTAAATATCTGGTGTGTCATCCAGGTCGGGTGGCACCGATTAATGTTTATGTTTTACAGGTAAACTCCAAAAGAGTTTCATGCACAAGGACCCCCAGGTCCCTCTGCAACGCAGCATGTTGTAATTTCTCCCCATTCAAATAATATTCCCTTTTACTGTTTTTTTTTCCAAGGTGGATGACCTCACATTTTCCGACATTGTATTCCATCTGCCAAACCTTAGCCCATTCGCTTAACCTATCTAAATCTCTTTGCAGCCTCTCTGTGTCCTTTGCACAACCCGCTTTCCCACTAATTTTTGTGTCATCTGCAAATTTTGTTACACTACACTCTGTCCCCTCTTCCAGGTCATCTATGTATATTGTAAACAGTTGTGGTCCCAGTACTGATCCCTGCGGCACACCACTAACCACCGATTTCCAACCCGAAAAGGACCCATTTATCCCGATTCTCTGCTTTCTGTTCGCCAGCCAATTGTCTATCCATGCTAATACATTTCCTCTGACTCCACATATCCTTATCTTCTGCACCTTATCGAATGCCTTTTGGAAATCTAAATACACCACATCCATCGGTACACCTCTATCCACCATGCTCGTTATATCCTCAAAGAATTCCAGTAAATTAGTTAAACATGATTTCCCCTTCATGAATCCATGTTGCGTCTGCTTGATTGCACTATTCCTATCTAGATGTCCCACTATTTCTTCCTTAGTGATAGATTCAAGCATTTTCCCCACTACAGATGTTAAACTAACCGGCCTATAGTTACCTGCCTTTTGTCTGCCCCCTTTTTTAAACAGAGGCGTTACATTAGCTGCTTTCCAATCCGCTGGTACCTCCCCAGAGTCCAGAGAATTTTGGTAGATTATAACGAATGCATCTGCTATAACTTCCGCCATCTCGTTTAATACCCTGGGATGCATTTCATCAGGACCAGGGGACTTGTCTACCTTGAGATCCATTAGCCTGTCCAGCACTACCTCCCTAGTGATAGTGATTGTCTCAAGGTCCTCCCTTCCCACATTCCCGTGACCAGCAATTTTTGGCATGGTTTCTGTGTCTTCCACTGTGAAGACCGAAGCAAAATAATTGTTTAAGGTCTCAGCCATTTCCACATTTCCCATTATTAAATCCCCCTTCTCATCTTCTAAGGGACCAATATTTACTTTAGTCACTCTTTTCCGTTTTATACATCGGTAAAAGCTTTTACTATCCGTTTTTATGTTTTGCGCAAGTTTACTTTCGTAATCTATCTTTCCTTTCTTTATTGCTTTCTTAGTCATTCTTTGCTGTCATTTAAAATTTTCCCAATCTTGTAGTTTCCCACTAACCTTGGCCACCTTATACGCATTGGTTTTTAATTTGATATTCTCCTTTATTTCCTTGGTTATCCACGGCTGGTTATCCCTTCTCTTGCCGCCCTTCTTTTTCACTGGAATATATTTTTGCTGAGCACTATGAAAGAGCTCCTTAAAAGTCCTCCACTGTTCCTCAATTGTGCCACCATTTAATCTGTGTTCCCAGTCTACTTTAGCCAACTCTGCCCTCATCCCACTGTAGTCCCCTTTGTTTAAGCATAGTACGCTCGTTTGAGACACTACTTCCTCACCCTCAATCTGTATTAGAAATTCAACCATACTGTGATCACTCATTCCGAGAGGATCTTTTACTTGGAGATCGTTTAATATTCATGTCTCATTACACAGGACCAGATCTAAGATAGCTTGCTCCCTTGTAGGTTCTGTAACATACTGTACTGCAGAAAGTGTGTCCAGTTCCAGCTCCTAACAGACCACATTGTGGCACTGGAGCTGTGCATGGATTCACTCTGGAGCATCCGTGATGCTGAGGATGTCGTGAATAGCACGTTTAGTGAGTTGGTCACACCGCAGGTAAAGGTTACAAAGGCAGATAGGGAATGGGTGACTATCAGGCAGAGCAGTGGAAGGAAGGTAGTGCAGGGGTCTACCTCCCTTCAAAACAGATACATAGTTTTGGGTACTGTTGGGGGAGATGGGGAGATGACTCATCAGGAGATGGCAGCAGCAGCCAAGTCCATGGCACCATGAGTGGCTCTGCTGCACAGGAGGGCAGGAAAAAGTGTGGGAGAGCTATAGTGGTAGGGGATTTTATTGTAAGGGGAATAGATAGGTGTTTCTGCGGCCGCAATCGAGACTCCAGGATGGTATGTTGCCTCCCTGGTGCAAGAGTCAAGGACATCTCAGAGCAGCTGCAGGGCATTTTGGAGGGGGAGGGTGAACAGCCAGTTGTCATGGTGCATATAGGTACCAACGATATAGGTAAAAAGATATGATGAGGCACAACAAGCTGAATTTAGGGAGCTCGGAGTTAAATTAAAAAGTAGGACCTCAAAGGTAGTAATCTCAGGATTGCTACCAGTGCCACGTGCTAGTCAGAGTAGAAATAGCAGAATAGTTAAGATGAATACATGGCTTGAGGAATGGTGCAAGAGGGAGGGAATCAAATTTATGGGACATTGGAACCGGTTCTGGGGGAGGTGGACCAGTACAAACCGGACGGTCTGCACCTGGGCAGGACCGGAACCAATGTCCTAGGGGGAGAGTTTTCCAGTGTTGTTGGGGAGGGTTTTAACTAATATGGCAGGGGGATGGGAATCTATGCAGGGAGATAGATGGAAGTAAAATGGGGGCAGAAGGAAAAGGTAGAAAGGAGATAAGGAAAGGTGGAGAGCAGAGAAATCAAAGGCAAAAATCAAAAAGGGCCACATTACAACATAATTCTAAAAGGGCAAAGAGTGTTAAAAATCAAGCCTGAAGGCTCTGTTTCTGAATGCGAAGAGCATTCGTAATAAGGTGGATGAATTAACTGCGGAGATAGCTGTTAACGTGTATGATGTAATTGGGATTACCACAACATGGATCCAGGGTGACCAAGGCTGGGAACTCAACATCCAGAGCTATTCAATATTCAGGAAGGATAAACAGAAAGGAAAAGGAGGTAGCGTAGCGTTGCTGGTTAAAGAGGAAATTAACGCAATAGTAAGGAAGGACATTACCTTGGATGATGTGGAATATGTATGGGTAGAGCTGCGGAACACCAAAGGGTAGAAAACGCTAGTGGGAGTTGTGTACAGACCACCAAACAGTGATAGTGAGGTTGGGGATGGCATCAAGCAGGAAATTATGAATGCGTGCAATAAAGGTACAGCAGTTATCATGGGTGACTTTAATCTAGATTGGGCTAACCAAACTGGTAGCAATACGGTGGAGGAAACATAGAAACATAGAAAATAGTTACACGAGCAAGCCATTCGGCCCTTTGAGCCTGCACCGCCATTCAATATGATCATGGCTGATCATGCAACCTCAGTACCCCACCCCTGCCTTCTCCCCATACACCCTGATCCCTTTAGCCGCAAGGGCCACATCTAACTCCCTTTTGAATGTGTCCAACGAACTGGACTCAACAACTTTCTGTGGCAGAGAATTCCACAGGTTCACAACTCTCTGGGTGAAGAAGTTTCTCCTCATTTCGGTCCCATATGGATTAACCCTTATCTTTAAACTGTGACACCTGCTTCTGGACTTCCATAACATCGGGAACATTTTTCCTCCATCCAGCCTGTCCAGTCCCATCAGAATTTTATAGGTTTCGATGAGATCCCCTCTCATTCTTCTAAATTCCAGTGAGTATAAGTCTAACCGATCCAGTCTTTCCTCATATGTCAGTCCTGCCATCCCGTGAATCAGTCTGGTGAACTTTCGCTGCACTCCCTCAATAGCAAGCACATCCTTCCTCAGATTAGAAGAACAAAACTGCACACAACACTCAAAATGTGGTCTCACCAAGGCCCTGTACAACTGCAGTAAGACCTCCCTGCTCCTATACTCAAATCCCCTCGCTATGAAGGCCAGCATGCCATTTGTTTTCTTTACTGGCTGCTGTACCTGCATGGTGACCTTCAGTGACTGATGTACCATGACACCCAGGTCTCGTTGCACCTTCCCATATAATAATCTGTCACCATTCAGAAAATGATCTGCCTTCCTGTTTTTTGCCACCAAAGTGGATAGCCTCACATTTATCCACATTATACCGGAGGAGGATTTCCTGGAGTGTGTAAGGGATGGTTTTTGAGACCAATATGTCGAGGAACCAACTAGAGAGAAGGCCATCCTAGACTGGGTCTTGTGTAATGAGAGAGGATTAATTGGCAATCTTGTTGTGCGGGGCCCCTTGGGGAAGAGTGGCCATAATGTGGTAGAATTCTTCATTAAGATGGAGAGTGGCAGTTAATTCAGAGACTAGGGTCCTGAACTTAAAGAAAGGTAACTTCGATGGTATGAGACGTGAATTGGCTAGGATAGACTGGCGAATGATACTAAAAGGGTTGACGGTGGATCGGCAATAGCAGACATTTAAAGATCACATGGATGAACTTCAACAATTGTACATCCCTGTCTGGTGTAAAAATAAAACGGGGAAGGTGGCTCAACCGTGGCTAACAAGGGAAATTAGGGATAGTGTTAAATCCAAGGAAGAGGCATATAAATTGGCCAGAAAAATTAACAAACTTGAGGACTGGGAGAAATTTAGAATTCAGCAGAGGAGAACAAAGGGTTTAATTAGGAGGGGGAAAATAGCGTATGAGAGTAAGCTTGCAGGGAACATAAAAACTGACTGCAAAAGCTTCTATAGATATGTAAAGAGAAAACGATTAGTGAAGACAAATGTAGGTCCCATGCAGTCAGAATCAGGTGAATTTATAATGGGGAACAAAGAAATGACAGACCAATTGAACAAATACTTTGGTTCTGTCTTCACTAAGGAAGACACAAATAACCTTCCGGAAATACTGGCAGACCGAGGATCTAGCAAGAAGGAGGAACTGAAGGAAATCCTTATTAGTTGGGAAATTGTGTTAGGGAAATTGATGGGATTGAAGGCCGATAAATCCCCAGGGCCTGATAGTCTGCATCCCAGAGTACTTAAGGAAGTGGCTCTAGAAATAGTGGATGCATTGGTGGTAATTTTCCAACATTCTATAGACACTGGTTCAATTCCTATGGATTGAAGGGTAGCTAATGTAACCCCACTTTTTAAAAAAGGAGAGAGAAAATAGGGAATTATAGCCTGACATCGGTAGTGGGGAAAATGTTGGAATCAATTACTAAAGACATAATAGCAGCGCATTTGGAACAGTGACAGGATCGGTCCAAGTCAGCATGGATTTATGAAAGGGAAATCATGCTTGACAAATCTTCTAGAATTTATTGAGGATGTAACTAGTAGAATGGACAAGGGAGAACCAGTGGATGTGGTGTATTTGGACTTTCAAAAGGCTTTTGACAAGGTCCCACACAAGAGATTAGTGTGCAAAATTAAAGCACATGGTATTGGGGGTAATGTATTGACGTGGGTAGAGAACTGGTTGGCAGACAAGAAACAAAGAGTAGGAATAAACGGGACCTTTTCAGAATGGCAGGCAGTGCCTAGTAGGGTACCGCAAGGTTCAGTGCTGGGACTCAGCTATTTCCAATATACATTAATGATTTAGACGAAGGAATTGAATGTAATACCTCCAAGTTTGCAGATGACAGTAAGCTGGGTGGCAGTGTGAGCTGTGAGGAGGATGCTCAGAGGCTGCAGAGTGACTTGGACATTTTAGGTGAGTGGGCAAACGAGTATCATGTAGATAAATGTGAGGTTATCCACTTTGGTGGCAAAAACAGGAAGGCAGAATATTATCTGAATGGTGACAGATTAGGAAAAGGGGAGGTGCAATGAGACCTGGGTGTCATGGTACATCAGGCATTGAAAGTTGGCATGCAGGTACAGCAAGCGGTGAAGAAGGCAAATGGCATGTTGGCCTTCTTAGCGAGAGGATTTGAGTATAGGAGTAGGGAGGTCTTACTGCAGTTGTACAGGGCCTTGGTGAGGCCATACCTTAAATATTGTGTACAGTTTTGGTCTCCTAATCTGAGGAAGGAAGAGCTTGCTATTGAGGGAGTGCAGCGAAGGTTCACCAGACTGATTCCCGGGATGGCAGGACTGACATATGAAGAAAGATTGGATCGACTCGGCTTATATTCACTGAAATTTAGAAGAATGAGAGGGGATCTCATCGAAACATATAAAATTCTGACGGGATTGGACAGGTTAGATGCAGGAAGAATGTTCCCGATGTTGGGGAAGTCCACAACCAGGGGTCACAGTCTAAGGGTAAGGGGTAGCCATTTAGGACCGAGTTGAGGAGAAACTTCTTCACTCAGAGAATTGTGAACTTGTGGAATTCTCTGCCACAGAAAGTTGTTGAGGCCAGTTCATTAAATATATTCAAAAAGGAGTTAGATGTGGCCCTGACGGCTAAAGGGATCAAAGGGTATGGAGAGAAAGCAGGAATGGGGTACTGAAGTTGCATGATCAGCCATGATCATATTGAATGGTGGTGCAGGTTTGAAGGGACATATGGCCTACTCCTGCACCTATTTTCTATGTTTCTATGTTTCTCTCCATACCCCTCTTCCTTAGTTTTAACACTATCCCTAATTTTCGTTGTTAGCCACGGTTGAGCCATCTTCCCTGTTTTATTTTTACACCAGACAGGGATGTACAATTGTTGAAGTTCATCCATGTGATCTTTAAATGTCTGCCATTGCCTTTCCACCGTCAACCCTTTAAGTATCATTCGCCAGTCCAGCCTGGCCAATTCACGTCTCATATTATTTAAGTTACCTTTCTTTAAGTTCAGGACCCTAGTCTCTGATTTAACTGTGTCACTCTCCATCTTAATGAAGAATTCTACCATATTATGGTCACTCTTCCCAAAGGGGACTCACACAACAAGATTGCTAATTAATCCTCTCTCATTACACAACACCCAGTCTAGGATGGCCAGCTCTCTAGTTGGTTCCTCGCCATATTAGTCTAGAAAACCATCCCTTATACACTCCAGGAAATCCTCCTCCACCGTATTGCTACCAGTTTGGTTAGCCCAATCTAGATGTAGATTAAAGTCATCCATGCTAACTGCTGTACCTTTATTGCATACATTCCTAATTTCCTGTTTGATGCCATTCCCAACCTCACTACTAATGTTTGGTGGTCTGTACACAACTCACACTAGCTTTTTCTGCCCTTTGGTGTTCCGCAGCTCTACCCATACAGATTCCACATCATCCAAGCTATTGTCCTTCCTTACTATTGCATTAATCTCCTCTTTAACCAGTAATGCTACCCCACCTCCTTTTCCTTTCTGTCTATCCTTCCTGAATATTGAATAGCCCTGGATGTTGAAATCCCAGCCTTGGTCACCCTGGAGCCATGTCTCTGTAATCCCAATTACATCGTATCTGTTAACAGCTATCTGTGCAGTCTAGACCGCTGTCTAGACCGAGGGTCTAGCGAGAAGGAGGAACTGAAGGAAATCCTTATTAGGCGGGAAATTGTGTTTGGGAAATTGATGGGATGGGATTAATCCCCTAGGCCTGATAGTCTGCATCCAGAGTACTTAAGGAAGTAGCACTGGAAATAGCGGATGCATTGGTGATCGTTTTCGAACAGTCTATCGACTCTGGATCGGTTCCTATAGACTGGAGGGTAGCTAAAGTAACACCACTTTTTAAGAAGGGAGGGAGAGAGAAGGCGGATAATTATAGACCGGTTAGCCTGACATCAGTAATGGGGGAAAATGTTGGAATCAATTCTTAAAGATGAAATAGCAGCACATTTAGAAAGCAGTGACGGGATCGGTCCAAGTCAGCATGGATTTATGAAAGGGAAATCCTGCTTGACAAATCTTCCAGAATATTTTGAGGATGTAACTGGTAGAGTGGACAAGGGAGATCCGGTGGATGTGATGTATTTGGACGTTCAAAAGGCTTTTGACAAGGTCCCACACAAGAGATTGGTGTGCAAAATTAAAGCACCTGGTATTGGGGGTAATGTTCTGATGTGGATAGAGAACTGGTTGGCAGACAGGAAGCAGAGAGTCGGGATAAACGGGTCCTTTTCAGAATGGCAGACAGTGACTAGTGGGATGCCGCAGGGCTCAGTGCTGGAACCCCAGCTATTTACAATATACATTAATGATTTGGATGAGGGAATTGAGTGTAATATCTCCAAGTTTGCAGATGACACTAAACTGGGTGGCGGTGTGAGCTACGAGGAGGACGCTAAAAGGCTGCAGGGTGACTATGACAGGTTCGGTGAGTGGGCAAACGAGTGGCAGATGCAGTATAATGTGGATAAATGTGAGGTTAACCACTTTGATGGCAAAAATACGAAGGCAGAATATTATCTAAATGATGGTAGATTAGGAAAAGGGGAGGTGCAACGAGACTTGGGTGTCATGGTACATCAGTCATTGAAAGTTGGCATGCAGGTATACCAGGCGGTGAAGAAGGTAAATTGCATGTGGGCCTTCATAGCTAGGGGATTTGAGTATAGGAGCAGGGAGGTTTTACTGCAGTTGTACAGGGCCTTAGTGAGGCCTGACCTGGAATATTATGTTCAGTTTTGGTATCCTAATCTGAGGAAGGTCGTTCTTGCTATTGACGGAGTGCAGTGAAGGTTCACCACACTGATTGCCGGGATGGCAGGATTGACATATGAGGAGAGACTGGATCGACTGGGCCTGTATTCACTGGAATTTAGAAGGATGAGAGGGGATCTCATAGAAACAAATAAAATTCTGACGGGACTGGACAGGTTAGATGCAGGAAGAATGTTCCCGATGTTGGGGAATTCCAGAACCAGGGGACATAGTCTAAGGATAAGGGGTAAGCCATTTGGACTGAGATGAGGGAAACTTCTTCACTCAGAGAGTTGTTCACATGTGGAATTCCCTACCGCAGAGAATTGTTGATGCCAGTTCATTGGATATATTCAAAAGGGAGTTAGATATGTCCCTTACGGCTAAAGGGATCAAGGGGTATGGAGAGAAAGCAGGAAAGGGGTACTGAGGTGAATGATCAGCCATGATCTTATTGAATGGTGGTGCAGGCTCGAAGGGTCGAATGGCCTTCTCCTGCACCTATTTTCCATGTTTCTATGTTTCTATGTTAATTCATCCACCTTATTAGGAATGCTCCTCGCATTGAGACACAGAACCTTCAGGCTTGTTTATTTAATACTCTTTGTCCTTTTAGAATTATGTTGTATTGTGGCCCTTTTTGATTTTTGCCTTTGATTTCACTGCCCTCCACTTTTCCTTATCTCCTTTCTACCTTTTGCTTCTGCCCCCATTTTACTTCCCTCTGTCTCCCTGCATAGATTCCCATCCTCCTCCATATTAGTTTAAACCCTCCCCAATAGCACTGGCAAACACTCCCCCTAGGACATTGGTTCCGGTCCTGCCCAGGTGCAGACTGTCTGGTTTGTACTGGTCCCACCTCCCCCAGAACCGGTTCCAATGTCCCAGGAATTTGAATCCCCCCCTCATGCACCATTCCTCAAGCCACGTATTCAACTTAACTATCCTGCTATTTCTACTCTGACTAGCACATGGCACTGGTAGCAATCCTGAGATTACTACCTTTGAGGTCCTACTTTTAATTTAACTCCAAGCTCCCTTAATTCAGCTTGTTGGGTCTCATCCCATTTTTTGCACCAAGACAACTGGCTGTTCACCCTCCCCCTCCAGAATGCCCTGCAATCGCTCCAAGGCATCCTTGACCCTTGTAACAGGGAGGCATCATACCATCCTGGAGTCTCGATTGCGGCCGCAGAAACGCCTATCTATTCCCCTTACAATAGAATCCCCTACTACTATAGCTCTCCCACTCTTTTTCCTGCCCTCCTATGCAGCAGAGCCACCCATGGTGCCATGAACTTGGCTGCTGCTGCCTTCCCTTGATGAGCCAACTCCCCCCATCAGTATCCAAAGTGGTATATCTGTTTTGGAGGGAGATGACCTCAGGGGACCACTGCACTACCTTCCTACTCCTGCTCTGCTTGATGGTCACCCATTTCCTATCTGCCTTTGTAACCTTTACCTGTGGTGTGACCAACTCACTAAACGTGCTATTCACAACATCCTCAGCATCGTGGATGCTGCAGAGTGAATCCATGCGCCGCAATGCGGCCCGACAGGAGCTGCAGCTGGATGCACTTCCTGCACACGTAGTCGTCCCAGTGTCCCTGATTTCCCACATAGCACAAGAGGAGCATGAGATGGGTCAAGGCTCTCCTGCCAGGACTTAACCCATAAATTAACTTAATTTGGCAACAATGCCAAAGGTTACCTACTGATAAGAAAAGAAAAAGAAAAAGAAAAAGATAAAATACTCACCAATCCACCAGCCAATCACTTACCCGCTTGGCTGTGATGTCACACTTCGATTTCTTTTTACTTCTTTGTTTACTTTCTGCCCCTGCTGCAGCTGGCCTCATCCCGACTGCTGTTGCTCCAAGCTGCCGCCACCCTTTGTAGTCCCGCGCCCGCTCTGCTCTCGCGATGCTGGCCTCCTCCCGACTGCTTTGGTCCTGACTGCAGGTTCAACTGAGAGAGAACGATCCCATGGCACTATTCAAAGAAGAGCAGGGAGCTCACCCAGTGTTCTGGACAACATTCATCTCTCAACCAACACCACCATAACAGATTAACTGATCATTCATCTCATTTTGCAGTTTGAGAGACCTTGCTGTGCTCAAATTAATGCCACATTCACCAGTATAACAGTGACTGCATTTCAAAAGTAATTAATTGAAGTTCTTCTTCATGCAAAGCGTTTTTAACACTTGGAATGGACTTCCATGCAGAGCTGTGCAGGCTAAAACTCTGGATATATTTAAGATAGCTAGAAGCAGAATTGGAGTAAGGCAGGGCAGGGGGGTAGTGGGGTGGTGGGTGCTTCTTAATCAATGTACTAATACTATCCAAATGGTCTTCATCTGTAATTACCATTTGAATGTGAAGCATTTTCGAGTATTCAGAGGATGTGATAAAGCCGTATTTAAATGAAGTTCTATCTTTCTTTAGAAATTCCCTAGGATGGCTGGTGGGAAATGGAAAAATGCCAGAATAGTGGATGCTGTTCTGAGATACATAAGTTGCCGGAGCTTTACACTTGGCTTAATACAATAGTAAGTCAAACAAACCAGAAAGGCCCCAGGCTTCCGAGCCAGACTGACGTATGTTTTCCAGTCCCAGTGCTCAGGACGCAGTACCAAAGCACACAAACTGCATAGGCTGACCCTGCAAGATCTTAAAGGGTCGATCCTAACTTGAAATTCGAAGCACGCTCCAGGCATGGAATGAAGCAGGCATAAGGAGCTCGCCAAAGCAGGACAGAGAAAATCTGGCATGTCAGCAGTCATTTAACAGTAAATGCTTACATGTGGAACAGATTCTTTTGAAGTTGCTGCGCACACGTGAGCTGAGCTCTCTGGATAATGTAAGATCAGCACATTTATGTCATTTTCTGGTGTCCTGGATGAGTCACTCATGATGCAGCAGGAGCGGCGAGGCTGGAAGTTAGGGCACCAGCCTACTACCTTCGCCGAAGCAGATATTTCTTACAACTCAGCTTTGACAAAACAGAAGTAATCTGGGGACCAATAAGATGATAGCAGCCATCCAATGCACTGAAGCACATCAGACACCAATTCTACCAGATTGTGTGAAGAGACCGAAGGCCTTCACGTACCTGAGGCACCCAAAATGTCTCAGTCCTGTGCATTAGGCTTATTAAGCACCTAACTTTCATTTAAATTAGGCTGAAGCTGCACAGTGACCATTTGGAATGAGTACTGAGGGGGAGGTTGCCTTAAAATGATGAATCAGACATCCATGTCCTTTACAAAAGCAAAGTACTGCGGATGCTGGAAATCTGAAATAAAAACAGGAAATGCTGGAAATACTCAGCAGGTCAGGCAGCATCTGTGGGGAGTGTAAGTGGTTTCTCTTAGGTGTTTTCGAAGCACCCCCACTTTACAATAGTTCTAACGCTAGGAATTATTACTGTACGGAACAGATAAAGGGGAAATCATGCTTGACAAATCTTCTGGAATTTTTTGAGGATGTAACTAGTAGAGTGGACAAGGGAGAACCAGTGGATGTGGTATATTTGGACTTTCAAAAGGCTTTTGACAAGGTTCCACACAAGAGATTGGTGTGCAAAATCAAAGTACAAGGTATTGGGGATAATATACTGACGTGGATAGAGAACTGGTTGGCAGACAGTAAGCAGAGAGTTGGGATAAACGGGTCCTTTTCTGAATGGCAGGCAGTGACTACTGGAGTGCCGCAGGGCTCAGTGCTGGGACCCCAGCTCTTTACAATATACATCAATGATTTGGATGAAGGAATTGAGTGTAATATCTCCAAGTTTGCAGATGACTCTAAACTGGGTGGCGGTGTGAGCTGTGAGGGGGACGCTAAGAGGCTGCAGGGTGACTTGGACAGGTTAGGTGAGTGGGCAAATGCATGGCAGATGCAGTATAATGTGGATAAATGTGTGGTTATCCACTTTTGGGGCAAAAACGCAAGGACAGATTATAATCTGAATGGTGACAGATTAGGAAAAGGGGAGATGCAACGAGACCTGGGTGTCATGGTTCATCAGTCTTTGAAAGTTGGCATATAGGTACAGCAGGTGGTGAAGAAGGCAAATGGTATGTTGGCCTCATAGCTAGGGGATTTGAGTATAGGAGCAGGGAGGTCTTACTGCAGTTGTACAGGGCCTTGTTGAGGCCTCACCTGGAATATTGTGTTCAGTTTTGGTCTCCTAATCTGAGGAAGTACGTTCTTGCTATTGAGGGAGTGTAGCGAAGTTCACCAGACTGATTCCTGGGATGGCAGGACTGACATATGAGGAGAGACTGGATCAACTGGGCCTTTATACATTGGAATTTAGAAGGATGAGAGGGGATCTCATAGAAACATATAAGATTCTGACAGGATGGGACAGGTTAGATGCGGGTAGAATGTTCCCAATATTGGGGAAGTCCAGAACCAGGGGACACACTCTTAAAATAAGGGGTCGGCCATTTAGGGCTGAAATGACGAGAAACTTCTTCACTCAGAGAGTTGTTAACCTATGGAACTCCCTGTCGCAGTGAGTTGTTGACGCCAGTTCATTGGATATATTCAAGAGGGAGTTAAATATGGCCCTTATGGCTAAGGGGATCAAGGGGTATGGAGGAAGCTGGAAAGGGGTACTGAGGGAATGATCAGCCATGATCTTATTGATTGGTGGTGCAGGCTCGAAGGGCCGAATGGCCTACTCCTGCACCTATTTTCTATGTTTCTATGTTTGTATGAACGAGTCACGGACAGATACCTCGGTCTCAACCGGCAATGCTTTCTTAAAGTTAAAACACACACCTGCACCCAGTAAAACCACACACACCCTGGTATGTAAAACAAACAAATGCAGTACAATATACAGTGTAACCTGTCTAAACATGCCCACAAACCGAAGTACCCACATCTAAAACAACTCCCCTGAAAACCTCTAAATCTTGGATGGGACACACGACATCCTTTCACACTATGCGATGGTCTTAAAGATCCATGGGCTGGGATAAATACTCACCAATTACCCCTCTGGCTTACTCGCTGCTTTTCCCGATGAGGCAAATCTTCTGGGTCCGTACCAATCTGTGGTATTTAAGTCCAGTCTCAAGATCAACCTCCCAGTCGAAGTAGCGAGGCTCTCTTGGCTCATAGATGGTGGTTTCGTCTCTCCGTTCCAGATGGAGTGCTCAGTCCTTGTGCGTTGTGAGCAGGCATAGAAGAGGGGAGAGAGAGCGATGGCTTCCAACTGCCGTTCTTATACCTGCAAGACTGCTTAAAATCCAACTGTCCTTCCCGCCTGAGGCTGTCCAACTGAAAAACAAAAACCAAGTCTTTGCCTGCCCCTTTGTCAACTGGGTTGTCCCTCGATGGGTGGCTCCGATGAGTCTGTGGTCAAAATAGCTTTTCTTTGTCTTTCGATGGCCTGAAACCTCGGCCACTTTAATTAATGTCTCACTGATGGATTCCAATTCCATGACAAAAGGCGCTCATCAACCATAATGTTACTGCATTCAGCCATTCTCATTCCCGCCCAGTTGATGTGTATTCAACTTAAACATGTTTAGCCCTGCTCCAGGTCAGCTTTTCTGCTGTACAGTGAATATGTCCCAGCAAAGTTCAACACTTCTAAGTCCAAAAGTTCACGCCGATGTTTCCGCCAAATCTTACAGGGGAGAAACAGAGTTAACGTTTCAGGCCAATGACTTTTTGTCAGAACTGGAAAAAGTTAGAGAAGTAACAGATTTTAAGCAAGTGCAGGGGCAGGGAAAGAGGGGCGGGAAGGAAAGAACAAAAGGGAAGGTCTGTGATAGGGTGGAAGGCAGGAGAGATTAAATGACTGATTGTACAAAGCAAAAGGAGATGATAATGGGACAAGTAAAGAAACAAAAGATAAGTGTGGATGAGGTTTAAATGGGAATGGCAGAGTCATCAATAGCTTCCATGTGAAAAAATCCATCACCAAGACTGTTTTCTTCCACCTCTAGTCTTGACTTATTTCACCCCAATCATTGCAGAAATCTTTATCCAGCCTATTTCACACGGAGAGCCTGATCAGTACCGGCACTGACAATGCAGCGCAAGTTTGAGAATTGATTTCTCAAACGCTCATCTCACTGTCCATCCCACCATCATAAACATCTTCAGCTAATCCCAAACTCTATGGCCCTGCTCCACTTCCACACAGTAATTACCCTTGTCCTTAGCAAATCAACTGGTCTCCTGTTGATTTTAAAATCCTCATCCAATTCCTTCCATGGTCTCTCTCCACTTTATCTGGCAAATCTTCATCAGCACCACTCACATACTTGGTTCCATCAACTCTGGTTTACTGTTTATTCCCCACTCCTGGCATTCTATCATCAGAGACCATTGCTTTAAGCACTGCTCTCTGGACTTCTCTTCCAAAACAATGTCATTTAGCTATCTCTTTCCCTGCCTTACATGCCACCAATTCCACCCGCTTCCACAGTCACTGTCTCAGGTTGAACCAAACTGCTCACAATCTTGCCATTCAACCCTAAGCTGAGTTTCTGACCGTATTATCTCCATCTAACAAAGACTTCCTACTATAACTGTAACATCTGTTAGAAATTCGGGATACTTAAATGTATATGGTCATGTGAACAAAATTGTGAGGTGAATAATACTGTGTTTAAATGATTGTATGTTTCTGCTTGAGACAAGTAAAGGGTTAATGTATAAGTTATGTTTTACCTGGGACTGCTTAAGTTTAACTTTCCTAGAAACACTTGCATTAGGATTTGAGACAGTGTTTTTAATGAGTTAGATTAGAGGATGCATAACATTCCATATGGGGACCCACAGCATGATATGGCCTGAGCTGTCTGTCATCTGTAAGTTTAGGATTTTGACATAGGGCCTGAGTTTGGTCAAACCTCAGTTCCGCCCATGTACCGTTGATAGGACCGCGAAGATTCTAACTGTACTTTGGGCGGAAGTTTGGTGGAAAAATGGGGGGGGGGGGGGAAACGGCCAGCGGAAAAAATGGGCCTTACACGCCGATTCTGGGCAGCAGCGGGCAGTAGGTCGGATTCTGGGCGGGAAATACGATCCTCGACAAAGTAACGGCAAGGATAGAGTCAGGTCAAGGGAGGGGGTGAACGGGAAAATAAAAAATTTCAACAAATGGAAAAAAAACTTTTACAATTCCTTCAGAGGACCTTATCCACCAAAATCGCTACAAAAGAAAAGAAAACAAGTGCACTCACCTTTTCTTGCAGGTCTTCATACTTACCGTTCACGTAAGAACTACCTCCACAGGGTGATCTCTTCTGCTGCTGGAGTGGAGGACTGCCTAGACCAATCTCGGGATGCAGCAAGCGGGAGGACTTTTGCTGGTGTTGCATGCCGGCTCATGTCAGCGGATGCTCCCCAGCGATCTTCTCTCCCCGCCAGTGTGACGCCCTCACCAAACTCACTCGGAGGGGAGAGCGCCCAGAAAACAGGGAGACTGCCATGAAAACTTGGCAGCAGCCATCGGTAAGTCCACCAAATTCATGCCAATAGTCTTTAATTTGGCCAATGAAGGCCCAAACTATGTTTCTTGCATTATTACTAATAATCATATTATAATGCTATGATAGAATTTGGAGTTTGTTTCACAGAACTGCTTGCGAAGATAATTAAAAGTTAATTAGTATAAAAGACAATTTGGGCTGGATTTTCGGTCTTCTGCCACCCCTGTCGTCGCCCCGGAGTGACATCAGTGTCAACGGTGAGCACTTCCGGGAGGGCAGCCAGCTTTCAGCACCCCGCCGGGACATTCGGTGCTGGTTTCGAGGGGGCGTGGAGCATTAACGGCCAGAAGTGACACCGGCTCTATACTTGGTTCATGCCCGACCCGTAGCGCTCCGTAGAGCACCCTGGTGGGAACGCCTGTGGAAGCTGGTGTTCCGAGCTGTACCGGCCGCAGTGAGTGACGTAATCTCGACCCGAGGTAAGTGTGATTGCTTCTTTTTTTTTGCGATTTATGTTGTGGTGGCGTGAGTTAGTTATTGGGAATGATTTTGGTGGTTTTTTTTCAGATTTCCCCCCTCCCCCCCCCCGAGGCTTCTCTTAGGTCGCTCCAAGACCGACTGTTTAGCTCGGGATTTTCACTTGCTCAGCCGGCCTAGCACCCTAAAAGAGGAGTGCAACGCTTCCCTTGGGGCTCCACTCCAAACTCAGGGCCCTGCTGATGAATTTTGCAGTGGGGGGCAGACACCAACCATTTGCCAGTGCAAAATTTACCGCTCCACTGGATTAATGGCGCAACAGAGGCACATCCGAATTTCCACACTATAGAAAAGGAATAGGAGTTAGGGTATCTATGGTGACTGGCTGAAGTGAGACAGCTGTGGCTTGGGCCTCATGATTGAAAGGGTACAAGGCCAAGCCTTGGACCAATTGTACCAGGGAAGATAGAGACCAGGGAGGTAAGACATAAATTCCAAAGGAAGAACCTATAAAAAGTTTAAGCAAGAAGACAAATTGGCTGAGATGGTGAGACCCTTTTAGGGGAGGGATTTGATTCAAGAATTGAGACAAAGAACTCGACGCCCATTGAGTATTGAGCTTTTACGGGAACCTCTATAGGCCAAAAAGGTCTTGTCGTATCCCATTTCAAGTCCACCCCTAAAAAGAGAATAAAAGTAACAGCCTGAGGACTTGTCCACGCAGACGGTGGAGCAAAGAACCAGAAGTTGGGCTAGTCGAGCACTCTTCATGCTCACTTAAGGGGGCTCTAGATGAGAGGAAGAGAGGCCGCAAGCCAGGGAACAGCTCACGTGTGCTAGCCATTTGTGTGATCGGATTGTTACAGTTTCTTGTCACTGTCCTATGTTTTGTGTGTTATATTCTATCTTAAACTCTGATTAAAAACAATATACCCGCCATATTGGTTTACAGGCGATCCTGATTAACGTGACCAGAGATAGCCGCAACTTGCTTATTTCTAACACATCGCCTGCCTCTACCTCAACCCATCTGTTGCTGAAATCCCAGGTCAGTCAGCTCCACACTCGACTATTCCAAAACTCACCTGGCTGGCACCCATTCTCCACCCTCCATGAACTTCAGCTCATTCAAAACTCTGCTGCCCATATTTTATCCCACATCGACCCATTCACCCATTACCCCTGTCCTCACTGACCTACACTGGCTCTTGATCCCACAATGACTGAAATTTAAAAGTTGCATCCTCTTGTTTGAATCTCTTCATGACCTCATCCCGCCCTATCACTGTAATCTGCTCCAGCTTTATAACACCTCCTTGAACACTCTATTCCTCTGCCTCATGTGCATCCCTCCTTTCCTTCACCCCACCTTAGGTGGCCATGCCTTTACCGGTCTTAGTCCCAAGCTCTGGAATTCCCTTCTAAATCACTCCACTTCCCTCACCTCCTTTAAGACACTCCTTAAAAATCACCTCTTTGCCAAAGATTTTGACCACTACTTCTAATTCCTCTCTTGGCTCTGCACTGATTTTTGATTACACTGCTGGGAAGCGTTTTATAAATGCAATTTGTTGCTGCCTTCAACCTCTAGCTCAGTGTCTGCCTCTCTCCCTTGTAAATTGCTCAGAGATGTTTGCCTGTGAGGCTGTTTTTAAGATGATTAAAGGATTTGATAGGGTAAATAGAGAGAAATGATTTCTTCTGGTGGGGAAAACCAGAACAAGGAGGCATAACCTTTAAATTAGAGCTAGACCGTTCAGGGGTGATGTCAGGAAGCACTTTTCACACAGAGGGCATGAGAAATCTGGAACTCACTCTACCCCAAAAAGTTGTTGAGGCTCAGTCAATTGACAATTTCAAAACTGAGATTGATAAGTTTTTTGTTAGGCAAGGGTATTAAGGGTTACGCAACAAAGGCGGATAGATGTAGTTAAGATACAGATCACTGATAATCTAACTGAATGGCGGAACAGGCTCGAGGGACAGAATAGCCTACTCCTGCTCCTATCTTCCTAGGAGTGCAATGAAAGTGTAAGTTGCTGGCTTTGAAAATACTTGACCAATCTTAAAGTTAAATACATTTTCTGATGTCAGTAACATTTTCATTAGTAAACGATCAACTGACCTGATTAGATAAATTTAGACTTCAAGGGGAAGTTTTAAAGTTTTAACCTGGTGGAGAACATGGGTTTGGGTTTGGGTGGGGGCAATAAATGCTCAGTACTCACAGCTGTTTTCTTCCCGACTAGGGGGAAAGAGTTTGTTTACAGTACATTTGCTGAGAATTTACTTTCTACGCTTTGGAGATTTTCTGAATTATATCAGAATGGGTGGCCCTTTGACTGCCTTAGATTGGACCTCAGACGAGGAGCAATTTGACCAGTACCAGTAGAAACCTGCTGTTGAGAGACCTGTAGCTGGACATTATGGAGGGGATCAGCTGAGAGGAGAGCAGCAGAAGAATGCAACTTGCAGGAAGTAAAATGATAATGACCTGGCTAAATTGAAATGCCACAGACACTGCGCTGTGACACTGGTGGGGGAAACCAGAACAAGTAGGCATAACCTTTAAATTAGAGCTAGACCGTTCAGGGGTGATGTCAGGAAGCACTTTTCACACAGAGGGCATAAGAAATCTGGAACTCACTCTCTCCCAAAAAGCGATATTGGAGTTCCCCCACTCACTCACACCGCTCCCAATACGCCTCTGAGTTAATATTGGGGCCCAAAGCTCCATAACGTAAGAAGTTTCTAGATCACATCAGCAAATTCTGCTTATAAACAGATACTGTAGCACAGATGATGTCATTAATGCTACTATTCAGAAAACTGTCATTAGAACGCTGGCAGAGAAAGCAAGTGGTTTTGAGGCCAGATCTTTTTTTTAAACTGTGACTGTCCTATAAAACATACAGTGAATAAGTGTTAGTTATGCTGCTACTATCTTAAATATGAGTTTAATTCTCATAAAAGCCTGAACAATACTACCTGATGTTATTGCTAGCAGTGAATTCACCATTTGGATTGAGCTGGCACTGTGCAGACAGACATCATTGTTATGGTAACAGCTTCTAACTCACATAATTGTACCACTCTCTGAACATCTCTCGTGGGAGGCCCGTTAAGGTTGTCCTCTGCAGAAAGTGTGAAATTGTTACATTTGTACTCCTGCACTGCATTTGGAAGGATTACAACATCTTGTTTGATGTAATATTTGTTACGAGGCAGATCTGATTCGAAAAAGTTGATATTGCTGTTGGATCATCAAGGGAATCAAATAATGAAAAATGTCTTGTCTGTACACAATAATCCATTGAAGAGATATTGATCGCTACCCCAACTAAAGTCCAATGGGAAAGTGGCAAAACTATTACTCTTCTACAAAACTATTGAGTCGGCTCATATATTGTATGAATACAATAACAACTACAGTTTACATTTATATAGAGCTTTTAACATAGAAAAATACCCAAGACATTTCACAGAAGCATAAAATAACACACATATATATTTTACAGTTTTACACAAGTTATTTTTTATTCATAACAGCATAACTATAATTCGATCTTTACAGACGGCTATATATTATGAAGCAGGAAAATGGCAAGCAAGTCCATTTCTCACAATTATTGAATTCAGTCCACAGCTGAAATATTCTTTTCATTTCACAGTATTCTATTTACCACATAATAACAAGTCCTTTTTCCCGGGTTCTTTCACATCCATCATGTCTTGTGCACAATGATGGTCACATCATCCAGGTTTGGCTGATGAAGCTTGGAAATATAGAAATATTTTTACGATTCTGACAATTCAGGTGCCAAATGTCCTTAAAGAAACATGCATAAAATGTGTGGTTCTGTACAAAAACAAATATATTACCAATTGTAAGTGTGCATGGGATTGCTAAGGACATGATAACTGATGGATAGTGGATAGTTAAGTGTTTTAATCATTACAGAGATGTCATATTTACAGAATTGCCAACCCAATACATCATTTTTATGGAACTTTATAGTCACTGCCAGATTTGTTAACTGACAGAGACTCATGAAGGAATAGTGGCGGAAACTGTCAAATTCAAAATATGTCCATACGGGGGGACCAAAGTTTTTTTTTTAAATCAACAAAACAAAATTGAGATGGTAGCTGATGGCAGGTAAAGACAACAAAATAAGAAAAAACGCAGTGAAGAGGGAGAAAGACAAAGACCCCGATATTAATGTAAAGGTGGGTTCCAAGTGGAGGCAGGAATTTGTGCACAAATCCTGCAAGTAAAGTCAGCAGGTCAGATTCTCCGATTTCAGTTGGATTGAGGCAATAAATTTTGACTTTTGGGTTTCGCACCTCCAAGCTGCGCAGTGGGCATGATGTGTAACTGCATGAAGTCCACTATTTAAAGGTCCAATGCAAAAATGGAATTTGGAGGAGGTGTTTAGGATGGATGCAGAAAGAGCAAGGCCAGCACCCAGATTTGCTGGCGCTTCCCTGGAATTACTGCTGGATGCAGTCAGGAGCAGGAGGGAAATACTTTTTCCCATCAATGGGAGGAAGAAACCTGCTACTGTAACCAAGAAGGCATGGTTGACTGGGAACTCACAGCTGGCTGGTGACATAATTAATGCGACATATCTCTGGCACACACGCTGACTTTATTTCATTAATGAGTGAACTATGAGGAGACTGTGTATCGTGATTGTCAAGATTGTGACTTTGCCATGCCTAATTCATATTACTTTATTTTCTCTTCCAGGGGCTTCACATGTACAGCAAGTGTCGCTGAAGATGCATGAGAACGATTCCTCAGAGCACCTCATTCCTTCTGAGGGTACATGATCACAGGACATATACAAGCAAATGCTCAGTGGATCTAGTTTGAGCGTTAGTTGGATTTTCACCTGGTGATTCACAATTTACAAGTGAGCACGAGCAGACATTATTGGCAGGGACAACTGGGGAGAGTCCGTGTCGGGTAGCATAATCCTCTCCAAGTTCTATTCTGCTGGACACAGATGCTGAACCCCGGGAACTGTCATTGAGAAGGAGAATGCTAGAGGTACATCAACAGCTTAGCCAGGTACTGACAGGCATACCACGCACACTATCCACAAAAGCAGAGAGGATAGTAGAGTCCAACTCGAACACTAGTGTAATAAAAACAGAAAATGCTGGAAATGCTCAGCAGGTCAGGCAGCATCTAGAAACATGGGCCCCAAGTTTCCACATGATTTGCTCCTGATTTTTAGGAGCAACTGGTGTAGAACGGAGTATCTTAGAAATCGGAATTATCATCATTTAGTTTGCTCCAGTTCTAGTCAGTTAGAACAGTTTCACTTTGGAACAGAATTTTTTTTTCAAAAGGGGGCGTGTCCGGCCACTTATGCCTGATTTCAAAGTTTCGTGAGTGAAAACTTACTCCAAACTAACTTAGAATGGAGTAAGTGAAGATTTTTGTACGCTCGAAAAAACCTTGTCTACACTTTAGAAAATCAGGCGTAGGTTACAAATCAGGCGTAGGGAATGGTGGGGGGTGGGGATGTTTAAAGGGAAGTTTACAAACATTAAACACTTCAGTTTTACAAATAAAGAGCCATCATCAATAATAAATGATAAATACATCAATAAATCAACCAATAAATCAATCAAAAAATTAATAAGAAATAATTTTTTTTTTAAATCAATAAATAAAACATTTTCTACTTACCGACTGCAGCACCGGGAGCCCTCCAACAGTGTGCTGGGATGCCCCCCTCAGTGTGTCTCTGTCAGTGTCTCTATCTCTCTGTCTGTCTGTGTGTCTCTCATTCTCTGTCTGTCAGTGTCTGTGTTTCGGGGAGGAGGGGGGGAGCAGGGGGAGGGAAGGGGGAGAAGGGGGAGGAAAGGGGGAGAAGGGGGAGATGGGGGAGGCTGAACGGGCCGGGCCCGAGACTTTGGGCAGGGCCCGTCCCCAGCACCAAATTTACAGGTAGGTGGCGTTGGGTCGGGTCGGGGGGGTGGTGGGAGGGAGGGAGAGGGAGGTCAGGTCAGGTCGGATCCAGTCCAGGGGTGGGGGAGGAGCGGGTGTCGAGTCCGGTCCGGGGGCGGGGGGGGGGGGAGCGGGTGTCGGGTCCGGTCCGGGGGCGGGGGGCGGGAAGCGGGAGTCGAGTCGGGTCGGGTGGAAGCAGGAGCTGGCCGTGGGAGGAACCTTATTCACGCAGCCCCAGTGAGGCCATTCGGCCAGGGCTAGGGGTGCGTGCTTCGGGCCCCTCCCACACAGTTGCGGGCGCCTGGAGCTACTACACTTGCGTGCCCACTGTAGCGCATATGTGCAGAGGTCCCGGCACTGTTTTCAGCGCAGGGACCTGGCTCCGCCCCCTACAGCTCCTGCTGCGCTGTGCCGAGGGCCAGAGGACCTGCAGGGAGGTGGAGAATACGGACGGTTTTTTGTGGTGTGAAAAACGGGCATCCAGTTCGGGACTGCGCCGTTCTAGGCGCGGCTCGAAACTTGGGCCCATAGAAACATAGAAGTTTACAGCGCCGAAGGAAGCCATTTCGGCCCATCGTGTCCGTGCCGGCCGACAAAGAGCCACATGGCCTTTGGTCAGCAGCTCTAAAGGTTGCATGTAAACCTATGAACAATGACGGAAAGGCAAAGACCACTCAGTCCAACCAATCCGCCTCACCACAATGTGACACCCCTTATATTGAAAACATTCTACACTCCACCCCAACCGGAGCCATGCGATCTCCTGGGAGAGGCAAAAACCAGATAAAAATGCAGGCCAATTTAGGGAGAAAAAATCTGGGAAAATTCCTCTCCAACCCATCCAAGTGATTGTAACTAGTCAGGAGATCACCCTGGCCATATTCTATTCCCTGCAGTACTTACCATTATATCTGCTCCGTCCAACAAAAGGTCATCCAGTCTAATCCCAATTACCAGCTCTGGTTCCATAACTCTGCAGGTTATTGCATTTTAAGTGCCCATCCAACTATCTCTTAAAAGTGGTGAGGGTTTCCGCATCCATCACTCTCCCAGACAGCGAATTCCAGATCTCCACAACACTCTGCGTAAAGAAGCCCCCCTCAAATCCCCTCTAAACCTTTCATCAACCACCTTAAAACTATGCCCTCTCGTAATAGACCCCTCCACCAATTGAAATAGACCCTTACTATCCACTATGTCCAGGCCCCTCTGTGGAGAGAGAATGTTTCAGGTTGACTCATCAGAACTGGAAAACGTTAGAGATGTAACAGATTTTTAAGCAAGTATAGGGGCAGGGAAAGGGTGGAGGGGAGGAAAGAACAAAGGGAAGGTCTGTGATAGGATGAAAGGCAGAAGAGATTAAAAGACAAAAGGGATGATGGTGCAAGGCAAAAGGAAATGGTAATGGGGCAAGTTAAAAAACAAAAGATGAGTCTAGATTGGTGTAAATGGAAATGGCAGAATCATCAACAGCTGCTGCGGGAAAGAGAAAAGACAGAAAAAAAGAAAAAAAATTAGGGACGGGGTTATGGACTGAAATTTTTAAACTCAATGTGGTGTCCTGAAGGCTGTAAAGTGCCCACACAAAGATGAGATGCTGCTCCTCGAGCTTGCTCGAGCGTCATTGGAATAGTGTAAGAGGCCAAGGACGGGAAGATCAAAGTGGGAGTGGAGCGGAGAATTAAAGTGACAGGCAACCGGAAGCTCAGGGTCACATTTACAGACTGAATGGAGGTGCTCTGCAAAGTGCTCACTCAATCTGCATTTGGTCTCCCCAATGTAGAGGAGACCGTATCGTGAGCAGTGAATAGAGTATACTAAATTGAAAGAAGTACAAGTAAATCGCTGTTTCACCTGGAAGGAGTGTTTGGGGCCTTGGACAGTGAGAAAGGAAGAGGTGAAAGGGCAGGTGTTGCATCTCATGCCCTTGCACGGGAAGGTGCCTTGGGAAAGGGAGGGGATGTTGGGGGTGATTGAGGAGTGGACCAGGGTGTCGCGGTGGGAATGATCCCTTCAGAATGCTGAAAGGAGAGGGATGGGGAAGTTGTGTTTGAAACATAGAAACATAGAAACATAGAAACATAGAAACATAGAAACATAGAAACATAGAAAATAGGTGCAGGAGCAGGCCATTCAGCCCTTCTAGCCTGCACCGCCATTCAATGAGTTCATGGCTGAACATGAAACTTCAGTACCCCATTCCTGCTTTCACGCCATACCCCTTGATCCCCTGAGTAGTAAGGACTTCATCTAACTCCCTTTTGAATATATTTAGTGAATTGGCCTCAACTACTTTTTGTGGTAGAGAATTCCACAGGTTCACCACTCTCTGGGTGAAGAAGTTTCTCCGCATCTCGGTCCTAAATGGCTTACCCCTTATCCTTAGACTGTGACCCCTGGTTCTGGACTTCCCCAACATTGGGAACATTCTTCCTGCATCCAACCTGTCCAAACCCATCAGAATTTTAAACGTTTCTATGAGGTCCCCTCTCACTCTTCTGAACTCCAGTGAATACAAGCCCAGTTGATCCAGTCTTTCTTGATAGGTCAGTCCCACCATCCCAGGAATCAGTCTGGTGAATCTTCGCTGCACTCCCTCAATAGCAAGAATGTCCTTCCTCAAGTTAGGAGATCAAAACTGTACACAATACTCCAGGTGTGGCCTCACCAATGCCCTGTACAACTGTAGCAACACCTCCCTGCCCCTGTACTCAAATCCCCTCGCTATGAAGGCTAACATGCCATTTGCTTTCTTAACCGCTTGCTGTACCTGCATGCCAACCTTCAATGACTGATGTACCATGACACCCAGGTCTCGTTGCACCTTCCCTTTTCTTAATCTGTCACCATTCAGATAATAGTCTGTCTCTCTGTTTTTACCACCAAAGTGGATAACCTCACATTTATCCACATTATACTTCATCTGCCACGCATTTGCCCACTCACCTAACCTATCCAAGTCACTCTGCGGCCTCATAGCATCCTCCTCGCAGCTCACACTGCCACCCAACTTAGTGTCATCCGCAAATTTGGAGATACTACATTTAATCCCCTCGTCTAAATCATTAATGTATAATGTAAACAGCTGGGGCCCCAGCACAGAACCTTGCGGTACCCCACTAGTCACTGCCTGCCATTCTGTAAAGTACCTATTTACTCCTACTCTTTGCTTCCTGTCTGACAACCAGTTCTCAATCCACGTCAGCACACTACCCCCAATCCCATGTGCTTTAACTTTGCAGATTAATCTCCTGTGTGGGACCTTGTCGAAAGCCTTCTGAAAGTCCAAATATACCACATCAACTGGTTCTCCTTTGTCCACTTTACTGGGAACATCCTCAAAAAATTCCAGAAGATTTGTCAAGCATGATCTCCCTTTCACAAATCCATGCTGACTTGGACCTATCATGTCACCATTTTCCAAATGCGCTGCTATGACATTCTTAATAATTGATTCCATCATTTTACCCACTACTGAGGTCAGGCTGACCGGTCAATAATTCCCTGCTTTCTCTCTCCCTCCTTTTTTAAAAAGTGGGGTTACATTGGTTACCCTCCACTCGATAGGAACTGATCCAGAGTCAATGGAATGTTGGAAAATGACTGTCAATGCATCCGCTATTTCCAAGGCCACCTCCTTAAGTACTCTGGGATGCAGTCCATCAGGCCCTGGGGATTTATCGGCCTTCAATCCCATCAATTTCCCCAACACAATTTCCCGACTAATAAAGATTTCCCTCAGTTCCTCCTCCTTACTAGACCCTCTGACCCCTTTTATATCCGGAAGGTTGTTTGTGTCCTCCTTAGTGAATACTGAACCAAAGTACTTGTTCAATTGGTCTGCCATTTCTTTGTTCCCCGTTATGACTTCCCCTGATTCTGACTGCAGGGGACCTACGTTTGTCTTTACTAACCTTTTTCTCTTTACATACCTATAGAAACTTTTGCAATCCGCCTTAATGTTCCCTGCAAGCTTCTTCTCGTACTCCATTTTCCCTGCCCTAATCAAACCCTTTGTCCTCTGCTGAGTTCTAAATTTCTCCCAGTCTCCAGGTTCGCTGCTATTTCTGGCCAATTTGTATGCCACTTCCTTGGCTTTAATACTATCCCTGATTTCCCTAGATAGCCACGGTTGAGCCACCTTCCCTTTTTTATTTTTACGCCAGACAGGAATGTACAATTGTTGTAATTCATCCATGCGGTCTCTAAATGTCTGCCATTGCCCATCCACAGTCAATCCCTTAAATATCATTCGCCAATCTATCTTAGCCAATTCACGCCTCATACCTTCAAAAGTTACCCTTCTTTAAGTTCTGGACCATGGTCTCTGAATTAACTGTTTCATTCTCCATCCTAATGCAGAATTTCACCATATTATGGTCACTCTTCCCCAAGGGGCCTCGCACAATGAGATTGCTAATTAATCCTCTCTCATTACACAACACCCAGTCTAAGATGGCCTCCCCCCTAGTTGGTTCCTCGACATATTGGTCTAGAAAACCATCCCTTATGCACTCCAGGAAATCCTCCTCCACCGTATTGCTTCCAGTTTGGCTAGCCCAATCTATGTGCATATTAAAGTCACCCATTATAACTGCTGCACCTTTATTGCATGCACTCCTAATTTCCTGTTTGATGCCCTCCCCAACATCACTACTACTGTTTGGAGGTCTGTACACAACTCCCACTAACGTTTTTTGCCCTTTAGTGTTCTGCAGCTCTACCCATATAGATTCCACATCATCCACGCTAATGTCTTTCCTAACTATTGCATTAATCTCCTCTTTAACCAGCAATGCTACCCCACCTCCTTTTCCTTTTATTCTATCCTTCCTGAATGTTGAATACCCCTGGATGTTGAGTTCCCAGCCCTGATCATCCTGGAGCCACGTCTCTGTAATCCCAATCGCATCATATTTGTTAACATCTAATTGCACAGTTAATTCATTCACCTTATTACGGATACTCCTTGCATTAAGACACAAAGCCCTCAGGCCCGCTCTTTTAACATCCTTTGTCCCTTTAGAATTTTGCTGTACAATTGCCCTTTTTGTTCTTTGCCTTGGGTTTCTCTGCCCTCCACTTTTCCTCATCTCCTTTCTGTCTTTTGCTTTTGCCTCTTTTTTGTTTCCCTCTGTCTCCCTGCATAGGTTCCTATCCCCCTGCAATATTAGTATAACTCCTCCCCAACAGCACTAGCAAACACTCCCCCTAGGACATTGGTTCCGGTCCTGCCCAGGTGCAGACCGTCCGGTTTGTACTGGTCCAGGATCATATGCTGGAGGTGGCGGAAATGGCGGAGGATGATCCATTGAATGTGTAGGCTGGTGGGGTGAAAGATGAGGACAAGGGGAACCCTATCGTAGTTCTGGGAGGGAATGGAAGGGGTGAGAGCAGAAGTGCGGGAAATAGAATGGACACAGTCAAGGGCCATGTTAACCACGGTAGAGGGGAATCTTCGGTTGAGGAAAAAGAAAGACATATCAGAAGCACTAGTGTGGAAGGAGGCGTTGTCAGAACAGATGCGACGGGGATGCAGAAACTGGGAGAATGGAATGGAGTCCTTACAGGAAGTGGGGTGGGAGGAAGTGTAGTCTAGGTAGCTGTGGGAGTCAGTGGGCTTATAATGAAAGTTTGTCAATAGCCTATCCCCAGAAATGGAGACAGAGAAGTCGAGGATTGGAAGGGAAGAGTCGGAGAGGCACCATGTGAAAGTGAGAGAAGGGTGAAAATTGGAAGCAAAATGAATGAAATTTTCAAGTTCAGGGCGAGAGCAGGAAATGGCACCGATATAGTCATCAATGTACTGGAAAAAGAGGTGAGGGAGGGGACCCAAGTAGGACTGGAACAAAGAATGTTCCACATATCCCACAAAAAAGCAGGCATAGCCAGGACCCATGCGGGTTCCCATAGCAACACCTTTCATTTGGAAGAAGTGAATGGAGTCAAAGGAAAAATTGTTCAACAGACTGGTTGGGCCAAATTATCTGTTTCTGTGCTGTAATTTCTATCCAATTCAATGGGACCGAAATTGATGGCCTTACCGCCCACCGCAGCCGACTGCCACCGAGATCCACAAACATTCCACTATGGGTTAGTCAAACCTTAAAAAGTACAAGGGGAAGTTTTAGAGGAGCAGTAACCATAATAGTAAAAAATCAGCTAGAGAGATATAAACTCTAACAAAGAAGAGCAGAATATGAGTTTGATCCGCCACTCTACTCGACTCAATTTCCAATTACATCTGCATCACTACTGGGAGACATTAAGCAGGGACAGTCACTCTGCAGTTGGAGGAGGGAATCAAATGGGGAGTCTCCACCAGACTACCTGTGTGACAGTAATAATCAGTTCAATTCTTGCAAGTGGCCTGAGAGTAGGCTGCCTGCCTCTTCCCCACAGACACAAGAGGTCACAGTCTGGAACAGGAGCTGTAAGGAGAGAGAAATCTATAAACTGCAGCGTGTGGAGGTACGTCGCTGAGTCGGGAGCAGCGTCGAGGAGGTATGTGGAGAGGCGTGAGTTCCGGGGTCGGCGAGAAGCGAGCCAGTGCAGCTACAGGGAGAAGGCAAAAAAGAAGTAGAAAGAAACAGAAAGGTGACGTCACAGCCAAGGGGGTAAGTGATTGGCTGGATTGGTGAGTAGTTTTTATTTTTTCTCTTCGATAACAGTCAGTAACTTTTAACATTGTTGTTGCCAATTTTAGTGTATCTAAGGGTTAAGTCATGGCAGGGGAGCTCGGTCACGTGATATGCTCCTCCTGTACCATGTGGGAACTCAGGGACGCTTCCGGTGTCCCTGACGACTACATCTGCGGGAAGTGTATCCGCCTCCAGCTCCTGATGGACCGCGTTGCGGAATTGGAGCTGAGGGTGGATTCACTCTGGAGCATCCACAATGCTGAGAACGACGTGAGTAGCACGTGTAGCGAGTTGGTCTTACCGCAGGAGAAGGATCCACAGCCAGCTAGGGAATGGAAGACAAGCAGGAAAGGCAGTGCAAGGAAGGTAGTGCAGGGGTCCCCTGTGGTCATCCCCCTGCAAAACAGATACACTGCTTTGAGTGCTGTTGAGGGGGATGACTCATCACGGAGGGCAGCAGCAGCCAAGTTCATGGCACCATGGCTGGCTCTGTTGCACAGGAGGGCAGGAAAAAGAGTGGGAGAGCGATAGTGGTAGGGGATTCAATTGTGAGGGGAATAGATAGGCGTTTCTGCGGCCGCAACCGAGACTCCAGGATGGTATGTTGCCTCCCTGGTGCAAGGGTCAAGGATGTCTCGGAGCGGGTGCAGGACATTCTAAAAAGGGAGGGAGAACAGCCAGTTGTCATGGTGCACATTGGTACCAATGACATTGGTAAAAAAAGGGATGAGGTCCTACGAAACGAATTTAAGGAGCTAGGAGCTAAATTAAAAAGTAGGACATCAAAAGTAGTAATCTCAGGATTGCTACCAGTGCCACGTGCTAGTCAGAGTAGGAATCGCAGGATAGCGCAGATGAATACGTGGCTTGAGCAGTGGTGCAGCAGGGAGGGATTCAAATTCCTTGGGCATTGGAACCGGTTCTGGGGGAGGTGGGACCAGTACAAACCGGACGGTCTGCACCTGGGCAGGACCGGAACGAATGTCCGAGGGGGAGTGTTTGCTAGTGCTGTTGGGGAGGAGTTAAACTAATATGGCAGGGGGATGGGAACCAATGCAGGGAGACAGAGGGAAACAAAAAGAAGACAAAAGCAAAAGACAGAAAGGAGATGAGGAAAAGTGGAGGGCAGAGAAACCCAAGAAAAAGAACAAAAAGGGCCACTGTACAGCAAAATTCTAAAAGAATAAAGGGTGTTAAAAAAACAAGCCTGAAGGCTTTGTGTCTTAATGCAAGGAGTATCCGTAATAAGGTGGATGAATTAACTGTGCAAATAGATGTTAACAAATATGATGTGATTGGGATTACGGAGACGTGGCTCCAGGATGATCAGGGCTGGGAACACAACATCCAGGGGTATTCAACATTCAGGAAGGATAGAATAAAAGGAAAAGGAGGTGGGGTAGCATTGCTGGTTAAAGTGGTGATTAATGCAATAGTTAGGAAAGACATTTGCTTGGATGATGTGGAATCTATATGGGTAGAGCTGCAGAACACCAAAGGGCAAAAAACGTTAGTGGAGTTGTGTACAGACCTCCAAACAGTAGTAGTGATGTTGGGGAGGGCATCAAACAGGAAAATAGGGGTGCATGCAATAAAGGTGCAGCAGTTATCATGGGTGACTTTAATATGCACATAGATTGGGCTAGCCAAACTGGAAGCAATACGGTGGAGGAGGATTTCCTGGAGTGCATAAAGGATGGTTTTCTAGACCAATATGTCGAGGAACCAACTAGGGGGGAGGCCATCTTAGACTGGGTGTTGTGTAATGAGAGAGGATTAATTAGCAATCTCATTGTGCGAGGCCCCTTGGGGAAGAGTGACCATAATATGGTGAAATTCTGCATTAGGATGGAGAATGAAACAGTTAATTCAGAGACCATGGTCCAGAACTTAAAGAAGGGTAACTTTGAAGGTATGAGGCGTGAATTGGCTAGGATAGATTGGCGAATGATACTTAAGGGGTTGACTGTGGATGGGCAATGGCAGACATTTAGAGACCGCATGGATGAACTACAACAATTGTACATTCCTGTCTGTCGTAAAAATAAAAAAGGGAAGGTGGCTCAACCGTGGCTATCAAGGGAAATCAGGGATAGTATTAAAGCCAAGGAAGTGGCATACAAATTGGCCAGAAATAGCAGCGAACCTGGAGACTGGGAGAAATTTAGAACTCAGCAGAGGAGGACAAAGGGTTTGATTAGGGCAGGGAAAATGGAGTACGAGAAGAAGCTTGCAGGGAACATTAAGACGGATTGCAAAAGTTTCTATAGGTATGTAAAGAGAAAAAGGTTAGTAAAGACAAACATAGGTCCCCTGCAGTCAGAATCAGGGGAAGTCATAACGGGGAACAAAGAAATGGCAGACCAATTGAACAAGTACTTTGGTTCGGTATTCACTAAGGAGGACACAAACAACCTTCTGGCTATAAAAGGGGTCAGAGGGTCTAGTAAGGAGGAGGAACTGAGGGAAATCTTTGTTAGTCGGGAAAATGTGTTGGGGAAATTGATGGGATTGAAGGCCGATAAATCCCCAGGGCCTGATGGACTGCATCCCAGAGTACTTAAGGTGGTGGTCTTGGAAATAGCGGATGCATTGACAGTCATTTTCCAACATTCCATTGACTCTGGATCAGTTCCTATCGAGTGGAGGGTAGCCAATGTAACTCCACTTTTTAAAAAAGGAGGGAAAGAGAAAACAGGGAATTATAGACTGGTCAGCCTGACCTCAGTAGTGGGTAAAATGATGGAATCAATTCTTAAGGATGTCATAGCAGCGCATTTGGAAAGAGGTGACATGATAGGTCCAAGTCAGCATGGATTTGCGAAAGGGAAATCATGCTTGACAAATCTTCTGGAATTTTTTGAGGATGTTTCCAGTAGAGTGGACAAGGGAGAACCAGTTGATGTGTATATTTGGACTTTCAGAAGGCTTTCGACAAGGTCCCACACAAGAGATTAATGTGCAAAGTTAAAGCACATGGGATTGGGGGTAGTGTGCTGACATGAATTGAGAACTGGTTGTCAGACAGGAAGCAAAGAGTAGGAGTAAATGGGGACTTTTCAGAATGGCAAGCAGTGACTAGTGGGGTACCGCAAGGTTCTGTGCTGAGGCCCCAGCTGTTTACACTGTACATTAATGATTTAGACGAGGGGATTAAATGTAGTATCTCCAAATTTGCGGATGACACTAAGTTGGGTGGCAGTGTGAGCTGCGAGGAGGATGCTATGAGGCTGCAGAGTGACTTGGATAGGTTAGGTGAGTGGGCAAATGCATGGCAGATGAAGTATAATGTGGATAAATATGAGGTTATCCACTTTGGTGGTAAAAACAGAGCGACAGACTATTATCTGAATGGTGACAGATTAGGAAAAGGGGAGGTGCAACGAGATTTAGGTGTCATGGTACATCAGTCATTGAAGGTTGGCATGCAGGTACAGCAGGCAGTTAAGAAAGCAAATGGCATGTTGGCCTTCATAGCGAGGGGATTTGAGTACGGGGCAGGGAGGTGTTGCTACAGTTGTACAGGGCCTTGGTGAGGCCACACCTGGAATATTGTGTACAGTTTTGGTCTCCTAACTTGAGGTGGGACATTCTTGCTATTGAGGGAGTGCAGCGAAGGTTCACCAGACTGATTCCCGGGATGGCGGGACTGACCTATCAAGAAAGACTGGATCAACTGGGCTTGTATTCACTGGAGTTCAGAAGAATGAGAGGGGACCTCATAGAAACATTTAAAATGCAGGAAGATGCAGGAAGAATGTTCCCAATGTTGGGGAAGTCCAGAACCAGGAGTCACAGTCTAAGGATAAGGGGTAAGCCATTTAGGACCGAGATGAGGAGAAACTTCTTCACCCAGAGAGTGGTGAACCTGTGGAATTCTCTACCTCAGAAAGTTGTTGAGGCCAATTCACTAAATATATTCAAAAGGGAGTTAGATGAAGTCCTTACTACTAGGGGGATCAAGGGGTATGGCGAGAAAGCAGGAATGGGGTACTGAAGTTGCATGTTCAGCCATGAACTCATTGAATGGCGGTGCAGGCTAGAAGGTCCGAATGGTCTACTCCTGCACCTATTTTCTATGTTTCTATGTTCCCTGAGGAGAATACACACCCTCGAAAAGAAGGAATAATTATTTTTTTATACTACTTCTTTGAGAACTATGCCATTCACTGCAATCCCTATTCTAGCATAAAATAAAAAAGCAACTAAATAGGAACTTCCATTAAGATACACTCCACTGCCCAGTGTGGTGCTGTGCTTAAAGATCAGGACGTTCTCAAGTTCACTCACCAGTCAATGCCGCGTCAGCTAATCTCAGCCAGGGCACCATTGGATTTCCCCTGGGCTAGGAGCAAAAAAATCACTGATCAGTGATCACTGCAGGATAGCACATGTATAGCCATCTGCAGGTAAATTCAGTGATCTGGTGCGATCAGCATGGAACCACACTGAAAGATAGCGAAGGTCAGAGGTAGGACCTACAACATCCAAACTCAAGTTTCCAACCCATACTCCCTTTGGGCATGGGAGCACAGGAGTGCTACAATTAACCAAGATGTGGTTGTGCTATCATATCTCCTTATGGTTGGATAATCCGTTAATACTATTGATGCTCACACATGAAGCATAGACACTTAGCTGACGTACCAGCTATCAGTAGTATTGCAATCAGACCTCAATGTGTGTCACATTCTTTGGAAGAGAAGGAAAAAAAGGGAGAACATTTAAAAAGATACAGCCAGTGTAAAATGTTGGAAAAACTGTATATGTATCAATTCATAAAAAGCACTCCTTGACGCAACATACCAAACCACCCACATCACAGGATTGTATTCCAGCACAAGAATTCATATAATAACTTCCTAACATGTATTCATTGTGGCATTTAAGTGCACTGCTCTATAAAGAGGGGAAAAGTGTAAGAGAGTCTTTCTGTTCAAATTATATCCCTTTCAATAGAAGATATAATAGTATTACCAGATATTTCTTTGTTTTTGTTAAAAAAAAAGCATCAGTTTTATTATTGACATGAAGATCTTTGCATTAGGGCTCTTTCCTTGTAGGCTGCACTGGGGACATCAATTATAGGGAGCATCCTGGAGTGGCTAATTGCTAAGAAATGGAAGCTATGACTTTAAACAGATTTCCCAGCCTGTCGTGTTGTTTCCTGGGGCTGGTGGTTCCACAGCTGGTTTAAAATTGAAGTCCTACTGTTTACGATTGGGCCTCCATAATAGACACCATTGGAGAGAACCAGCAGTGAGGGAGATGCTTATTTGAGGTTTTCCATGCCAGGAATAAAATTGATGCTTTTAAATAACACTGAAAAAATATTTAATAAAACCAATTTATTCTTTTGTATAAAAAGCGGAATTACTTGCAACAAAAAGGTACCCCACAATTAGGCACCAGAATAGGTCAAACACAGGTTCAGCTAACTTTTATGAGTGACTGTGAATGGCTTATTCTAGTTCAGTATTGAAAATAAAAAAGCCCACAAGACTATGGGATCCTCCCATGTTTTGTATAACACTGCTCATATAACTCTCACTCTGCAGTTTATTGTTTAAATTATTTTTAAAGATCTTTTAAAGGCATTTTCTCCCCTTTCTCTTTCTAGCCTTCCTGTGTCACATAGCATCCCCAGGCAAGGATGTGGGCAGGTGACCTGCTGTCACATTATCTTCCATTGCCACTAAAACTGCCAGCCAGAGGTGACTCTTTCCCTGATTTTTATTCCTTCCCTTTGGGAAAGTGCTTGCCCTTCGATTGACACCACCCTGTCACAGCATGGGAACTTGTGTGAACACTTGCTAGGGCTGGCACTTATTGTTCATTTGTGGTGCTCTGCAAAACAATTTGATTTATAAACTGCCTACATACTTTTGAAGTTTATGCCTTGAGTAGACACATTTTAAATCTAATTCTTCTTCTTGATAAGCCACGGTCATAAGCCCAAAGAATGACTAATTATTTGAGAATAATGATCTAAAATTATTTTAGTCCTTATTCATTTTGCTGGGAAGAATAAGTGACATATCTAATTCAAATTAAACTTCAAATAATTACAGCAGCCTTTACTACCAGCTGCAGAAATTACTAATGTAATGATTCTGCTGCAAACAAACTATTAAACGTAATCAAAGATTAATTATCATTTGATTATCTTTTAATTTTCCAAACAACAACTTCTTTTTATATTGTGCCTTTAACGTAGTGAAACACCCCAAGGTGCCTCACAGCAGTGTTACAAAACAAAACACATACATTTGACACCGAGCCACATAAGAAGAAATTATGGCAGATGACCAAAAGCTTGATTAAAGAGGTAGGTTTTAAGGAACGTCTTAAAGGAGAAAAGAGAGGATCAGAGAGGCGGAGAAGTTTAGGGAGGGAGCATGAAATTCTTTGTTTTTTTATATATATCAGAGCTGCCATTTTCAATTTGAGCATCGGGGAAGGTTTCAGCCTGATCTTCATTGCCCATTGAGGAATGAGGGAAGATTTTCCAGGGTTTGCACCATGGGTGATTTGGATCATTTAGGTGCAGCAAATACCAGAAAATCAACTGACTCGGAAAACATCTCCATCAAGGAATCTGCCTAATTTTCTCTCTTTCTGCATTAATGTAAGGAAAATAAGACGGATTTCTGGATAGTTGCCCGTTTCGACATGTCCGATTTTCCAATATTCACTGCACCCAGGATATCCAGTGCACCAGGCCGCAGACCTAGGAATATCTCCCTAATGATGTCAAAGGCAACATACTTGTAATATTGGCCTACAATTGGATATCAAATCAGGCCCTGGGTAATCTAGGATGCCATATTCCCCATCAGACTTTCAATTTTCCAAGAGACTCAAAAAAAAACATATTTTCCTCTATTGGATAGTTTTAACTAAAATGTAAACATGAGTAGAAAGAGCTTGTAAATTTGCTGAAAAGCACAGGCAGGCAATCTCTTCATATTTACTGTGGATCTGAGGATTTATAATCCTGTCAAAATAGGCTAATTAGCATTCATGAAAAGTGAGCCAAATTTTGCTCATTCAGCTTTTCTCAAATACAGATCAAAAAATTCATATTTTAATGCAGTTAAGATTAGGCTGTGATGGAAACGCAAATCTCGCTCTTTTAGATCATTTTAGACTGCTAGGATATATCTGATTTTTGTTAAATGGTTTCAGCCCATTGCATCTGGGGGGTGTGTCAAATCCTGTTATGTGTCTGGGAGGTGTATCTAATCCCGTTGTGTGTCTGGGAGGTGTGTCTGATCCCTTTGACCTGCAGCCCACTTTGCACTCCCTGCCTGGGGTGTGCTGAGTACCTCAGGCATGTTGTAGGCCTGATTTTCAGGGAGCCGTGCACTTCAGTACAACCACCATTGAAGAATCAGCCCTACAAATTTGCTGAGATAAAGAATATTGGCCTGGAGTTTGCTGCAGTGGGGTATCTCGTGGCGTGCCCCGTTAGTTAGACTATTTCCCTCACCCTTCAGCTCGAAAATGTTTTGCACTGCAAGTTGCGATGCGGCGAGGGCCTTGATGAATGGCAGGACCAACCAATGAGATTTAAGGATTGAGAAAGAAACAAAGGAACGAATGAGATAGAATTAGAGTTAAATTAGGTAGGATAAATAAAGTCAGATAAAGAAAGATTGGATTAAGAGTGAAAAGAGACACATATGGGGCCCAAGTTTCGGGCCGCGCCTAGAACGGCGCAGCCCCGACCTGGACGCCCGTTTTTCACGCCACAAAGTGCGCCGAAAAAAAAATTCCGTATTCTCCGGCTCCCTGCTGGTCCTCTTGAGCCAGCGCGGCGCAGCACGAGCTGTAGGGGGCGGAGCTAGGTCCCTACGCTGAAAACAGGGCCGGGACCTCTGCACATGCACGCTACAGTGGGCGTGCATGTGCAGTAGCTCCAGGCGCCCAAAACTGTGTGGGAGGGGCCCGAAGCACGCAGCCCCTCGCCCTGGCCAAATGGCCTCACTGGGGCTGCGTGCATAAGGCTGCCTCCTACGCCCAGCTCCTGCTTACTCCCGACCCGACTCGACTCCCGCTTCCCACCCCCCCCCCACCCTGCTCCCCCCCCGGACCCGACCCGACCCCGACACTGACACCGACCCGACTCCAGCTTCCCCCCACCCCCGGACCGTACCGGACCCGACCCCCCGGACTGGACCCGACCCGTGCTCCCCCTCCCCGACCTCACCTCCCTCTCCCCCCACCCCCCTCGACCTGAACCGACCTCCCTCCCACCACTCCCCCGACCCGTGCTCCCGAATCCCCCCCCACCACCCGGACCGGACCCAACCCAACCTGACCTCCGCCCCCCCCGCCCCCGACATGAAACGACCCGACCTCGCTCTGTCCTCCCCCTCGCCCCCCCCCCCCGACCCGAACCGACCCGACCCGACTCGCGCTCCCTCCCTCCCCCCCGAACCAACCCGATCTGCCTCCTCCACCCCCCCACCCGACCCGTGCTCCCGACCGCCCCCACCCCCCCCGGACTGGACCCGACCCGAGTTCCCGACCCCGACCCGCGCTCCCCCCGACCCGACCCGCGCTCCCGGACCCGGACCCGACCCGACCCAACACCACCTACCTGTAAATCTGGTGCTGGGGACGGGCCCTGCCCGAAGTCTTACGCCCGGCCGGGCCCGGCCTGTTCAGCCTCCCTCCCCCTTCTCCTTCCCCCCTTCCCCCCCTCCTCCCCCCCTCCTTCCTCCCCCCTGCTCCTTTCTCCCCCCTTCCCCTTCTCCTCTCCCCCCTTTCCCCTTCTCCTTCTCCTCTCCCCCCCTTTCCCCTTCTCCTCTCCCCCCCTTTCCCCTTCTCCTTCTCCCCCCCTTTCCCCTTCTCCTTCTCCTCCTCCCCCCTTCCCCTTCTCCTCCTCCCCCCTTCCCCTTCTCCTCCCCCCTTCTATCCCATCCCTCTCCCCTGCCCCCCCTCCTCCCCCTCCCCTCGCTGTCAGAAACACAGACACTGACAGACAGAGAGTGAGAGACACAGACAGACAGACAGTGAGATAGAGACACTGACAGAGACACACTGGGGGGGGGGGGGGGGGGGGGCATCCCAGCACGCTGTTGATGGGCTCCCGGTGCTGCAGTCAGTAAGTAGAAAATGTTTTATTTATTGATTTTAAAAAAAAATTATTTCTTACTAATTTTTTTTGATTGATTTATTGGTTGATTTATTGATGATTTTATCATTTATTATTGATGATGGCTCTTTATTTATAAAACTGAAGTGTTTAATGTTTGTAAACTTCCCTTTAAACCCCCACCCCCCCCCCATTCCCTACGCCTGATTTGTAACCTACGCCTGATTTTCTAAAGTGTAGACAAGGTTTTTTCGAGTGTACAAAAATCTTCACTTACTCCATTCTAAGTTAGTTTGGAGTAAGTTTTCACTGCCGAAATTTGAAAACAGGCGTAAGTGACCGGACATGCCCCCTTTTGAAAAAAAAATTCTGTTCCAAAGTGAAACTGTTCTAACTGACTAAAACTGGAGCAAACTAAATGCCGAGAATTTGAATTTCTAAGATACTCCGTTCTACACCAGTTGCTCCAAAAAATCAGGAGCAACTGAGGCCAAAACTTGGGCCCAAAGGGTTAGACTTTCCACTAGGTGGCTAAGGCCAAAAGAAATGTTCCAGCGATGTGGGACGTCTCGGCCATGCTGATCGCCGGCACATCGCCCATTTTTTTTTACGATTTTCCACTCGGTCTTACCCCGGCGATGTCAAATGGGCGATCTGATTTTTCGGCGAACTCACGACGCCCAAAGAAAATGGAAGTCAAAAGGAAGTCATAGAAAAAAAAGCTTCCCTAGCAACGCTATTGTGCGCATGTGTGGGATTTTTTAAATTTGTGGTTGATTTTTTTTTGCCGCGTTTCGAGAGGTCAGGGGTCTTTGCAAATGTTCAGAAGCACAGGGAGGGTCAGAGAGAGTGGGAGAGAGAGAAGGAGAGAGGCTTGTGTGTTTGCTCTGTGGTTAGTGCTTATATTTGAATGAAAAAACTGACAAATCTGATGGACCTTTTGATTTTTTGGGGGGAATTTCAAATAATTAAAATTAATATTATATCTTTGTTAACAGTATTCTAGTTTGAGATACTGCAATATATACAAAATAATGGAACGGCAAGGAGAAAGTGAAAACCCTTTAGCGAGGAGGCCAACGGGGCCCTCGTAAATATTGTGAGTACAAGGTGGGAGGAATTGACATGGGGCGGGCATGGGAAACCTCTACCCCATGCATATCAGAGAATATGGTGTGAGATTGCCGATGTAGTAACATCGGCATCAAATGAAATGTGGACTCCAGAGCAGTGCCGTAAGAGATGGAACAGCCTGCTGGCAGCAGCCAGAGTAAGTTGCATTTAATATTTAAAATCATATACATGTATTATTTAAATGATGTTTGTAAATTTTAATTAGAATATTCAATGTCATTTCTTTATAGTATAAAATAATTAAATTAGGAATTAATTTATGCACCCTAACACTAAGTTGAATCGTATAGTATGAAAAATTATTCATATGCATCGCAATGCTAGTTTTTAATTGAACATTTAAATCTGTCAGTCTTAGATGTTTATTGCCAAGTCCATTAGCTTATGCCGTGCAATATTATCTTATCATTTACAGAAGAAGATATCTATCAACCGTACGGAGCAAAGGAGGACGGGCGGCGGCTCCGCTACAGTGCATATACTGAATCAATATGAGGAGCTTGCGGTGGCCTTGGTGGGGCCTGAAAGCTGTTCGGTCACGACCCGTGGTGTGGCTGAACCGACCCTTGAGTCTCGTGAGTAATGGGAACTGTGCACTGTGCAATGTGTCAAACATTACTAAATACATACTAAAAATATCGTAGTTACGCAAGTAATGTTATGCAATTATAATGCAATAATTTTGATGTACTCTTGATCTACGAATGAGGCCATGTTAGCCCTGGTGAACCCTTGTGCATATGGGGTTTTGAAAAGTATTGTAATTTTTGGGTTATTGAAATATTGATATGTATTGATATGTATTGTTATAAGTTGTTTAGAAATTTCGTAAGGTCAAATGTCCGTTGAGTCAGCAGAGACATCAGCAACTCCCAAGCCATCAAACAGCTCATAGGAGAAAGAGGCAGAAGAGGAGGAACTGATGACTCAAGTTGAGCAGGAGCAAGAGGAGGAGGAGGAAAATGATGCAATTGTTTTTGTGGGGGGGGTGGGGAACAAGCTGCGGCCATCTCTATTGAGATGGATGATGCACCGGGACCAAGCGGTGTGCAGGTGGTGACGCCTAGGCACGTAATGTTGCAAACGATGACTCCATGGAGGTCCAGTCAGTGGGGTGAGCAATCGCCTACCATGGAGGGCGAGACGGAGAGCTTATTAGCCCTATGCAGGGAGACGGTCGCGATTGGTCGCGACCTTATCCAGGGTTTTATGGGATTCTCTGCAAACTGGAGCCAGTTTTCAGCAACTTGGAGCGAGTTCTGCATGAACTTCTCCAGCTGGTCTTCTGAGCAAGCACGGACTGCATGGGAGAGGTTGGAGGCCATTCGGCAGCAGACAGCCGCAATTAATGCCCTACGGCATGCATTGCTGGCTGGACACGACGCTGCATCCCAAGCTGTCGTGTCAGCTCGTAGCGAGACCCCAAGCATGCAAGCGAGTACGGAGGACACAGTTCCTCCTGACTCAGAAGTGGAGCCTCAGGCTTCTGCTTCCACTCCGTCACCTCCACCACAGCAGGAAGTCTTGACGACCCACACTGCACGACGTCTTGGTGTTGGTCTGTGTAGACCAAAACGGGCGGGTGGGGTACGTACACGGGGTGGGACTGGACCTGGAGGGAAATGTGGCTGCAGGTAGGGAGGGGGAGTGTTTTGCAATGTTCAATGTTCTTATTTTGTTAATTGTTAACGTTTTGGGGATTTGAGGGAAGGGTGGGTTGGTGCGGAGGGTGGGGGACGGGGTTTGGAGGGAGGGTATAGTTAAAAAGTTTATTAAAAATTCATTTTTTTATCTTTGTTAATAAAAAAAATTCCTTATTTCAACAAATTTTGTGTCTTCTGTCTTAGTTACATTAGTTATCAAATTTACAGTTGTTAATCCATATTTGTTTATTTTTTTATTATACCAGTACTTTACTTAAACTTAAACTTTATTTAAACTAAGCATAAATTCCGATGATGGGCCAGTGCAGGCAAGACAACAAGGAAATCCCACGCAAATGAAACTTTAGATTAACCCTAACTGTAAATGAACATTTGATTATCCACATTTAGTGAGTGGAACCCCTTTCTGTTACGAAAGACCTCCGCGTTCTTTAAGGGTTCTTTGAGGGCAATGTGCATGCATTCTATTGCTCCCTGCACCTTGGGGAAGTGTGCTATTCTCGAGAACCCAAAGTCCTCTCAGTCTGTGCCTCCCTGGTCATTGTGAAGCTTATGAAGTCCATCCACGAGCGTAAAGGGCTTCAGTCACCTGTCAAATGCAGCAGTGTGTAGCGTGCTGAGAGATATGGCAGATGTCAACAGCTGAATCCTGAAAAGATCCTGTTGTGTAGAAGGCTAGGGCAGCAACGAACTGTGCGGTTCTGATGGTGCTGGAAAGCTGCAGATCACCCTTGATGAGTTGACATATCTCATCGATGACCTACTTCCGGAATCACAGCCTCCTAAGACAAGCATTTTCAGACAAGTTCAGGTAAGATAGCTTTTCCTAGTACCTTCATTGGCTATACGGTCTCCTCCTCTGTCTTCGTCTCCATCTACGCATTACTCTGCCACCTCTTCGATTGATCCTTTCAGTAACCAGTGTGTGAGCAGTTGCAATTAAAGGCAGGGAAAGCATCGGCCCCATAATCACTATCAATAATTACTTTCACTAATTTTAATAAACTGTCTACTCTATACTCTCTAATCACTGTACTCCGCAATCTCTATATTTGCTATGCTGTATACCAGTCAGTTTGATAGGCCCCAACAATATCAGTAAATAACTTCACTATGTAAAAGCTATTTACAAAATAATTTCAATATATAAAAGCTTTTTTTCAAAAATAACTTGATAATACCTCTTTATATTCCCTGTTCCAATATTCTGAGTATAATTATCTTTAAATTAATTCTCTAAATAACTCACAACTAATCCTCCACCCTTCCTCTGAAGTTCAAAATGGTGTCCGCAGTGCCCATTATCCTTCTCTTAGTCCCAGAAAAAGCAACTATTTCTCAGCACTCTTTTGGGCCTTGCATTGGCCCAGCGAAGTGCATGCTAGGCGCTGAAACTTGGGATGGGCCTTGTGTGGGTGATCATTTGGGCGATCATCTCGGCGATCAAAGTGGAAACTTAGGCACCTGTTTTTCCGCCGATGTTTTGGGCCTAGTTTCCACATTTTGTTCAAAATGGGCGATAGAGGTCCGTTTTGGGCGATAGATGGGCCATAGATGGGCGATGTGAAGGGAAAGTCTAGCCCAAAGGAAAAGAAAAACATTTTAAAATCTCTAACAACAATTTACTACCTGCAGGAATGAGACTCCACTGTTTCAATTGTTCTTTTTCTGAGCCGGAGAGGTTGAGTGGCATTGCAGGAACATAAATCTCAACATTAATAAGGTTCTTACACTGTTAAGTACCAGCCCTAACTTTCTGCGGCGAGTTTAATTGGTAATTAATGTGCAAATGCAGCAATATCTTGAAACTCACGGAGAGTTTGAGGGTGAACTACCATTTTGTGCATCCCCAATTTTCTTTGCCCCACGACTGGCACCCGTGCCTTAAGCTGTCTAGGTCCTAAGCTCTTGAATTCCCTCCCTAAACCTCTCTCTCTCTCTCCTTTAAGATGTTCCTTAAAACCTATCTCTTTGACCAAGTTTGTAAACATCCCTCCTAATATCTCCTTCTGTGGTTCGTTGTCAATTTATTTTTGTCTGATAATGCTCCTTTGAAGTGCCTTAGGAAGTTCCACTATATAAATGCAAGTTGTTGTTGTTGTAAATATACTCTAAACTGATACAATACAAATCCTGTACTATTTTTACTTTACTGTATTCAGCTTTGTGTGATTATATTGAATGAAAATACATTTTAACATGGAATTCAGCTACTGCTCAGTTCTACAAACCTAAAAGTTAAAATGTACAATTCCTAGCACACCGAGAGATGCCAGATAATCAGCTAGCAATGGGGAAAGCTATAAAGGAATTTTGGAGCAATTATGAAATTGCATTGTATCTCTTTAAGCAGCTAAAAGATGTCAGAACTGCGACATGAATTAACTTTATGGACAGAGGACATTGTTGAAATGTTAAACACACTCCTAGAAAAAGCACATAAATCTGGCTGTTGCATATGCAATAACTCAATAGGCTTAGTACCGTGAACTCAATCAGGTGCGACCTGACTCTACTTTATTAGCTCTCAAAGTGAGGATTAAACATGGAGGCTTTCTTTATATACAAGGGTTGTACGTGTGTGTCTGTGGCCCAATGACGTCCGATGGTTGCTCCCCCTGGTGGCAGGTAAACCCAGGCATACATACATTACATCATTCCCCCCCCAAGATCTTGGTATCAGTCCTTTTTACAAATTGAGACAGTCTGGGGCTTTCCGCTCCCTAGTTGATCGTCTCAGTTCAATTACATGGGTGAGCTCTCCGAGTCATTCATGACTTGAGGCTGGGTAGCCGATCTAATGGGAGTGGCAGTATCCATGTCGGGGATTGAAGGTCCAGATTCATTGACAACAGCAGGATCTTCTGATGGCTGAATCGGTTGGTCATTGATAGTGTCTTCTTCAAGCTGTTCTGGTTCGTCAGTGTGCCGCAATTTTGTCTGATCAATGTGCCTCCTGCATGTTTGCCCATTAGTGAGCCTGACAATAAGCACCCTGTTATCCTCCCTGGCCGTAACAGTACCAGTGACCGACTTGGCGCCTTGACCATAATTTAGCACATTCACAGGATCATTAATAGAGATGTCACATGACATGGCAGTACGATCATGATACCATTGCTGATGTTGACGTCTGTTTTCGACATGATCGTTAAAATCAGGGTGGACAAGTGAGAGCCTGGTCTTCAGACCTCTCTCCATCAACAATTCACCAGGGGGGATCCTTGTAAGCGTGTGGGGTCTCGTCCTGTAACTAAGCAGTATGCGTGACAAGCGAGTCGGCAAAGAACCATGAGTTACACGTTTCAGGCTTTGCTTGATGGCTTGGACGGCCCGCTCTGCTTGACCATTGGACACGGGTTTGAATGGTGCTGACCTTACGTGCTTGATACCATTGAGTCTCATAAACTCTTGAAACTCCAAACTCGTGAAGCACGATCCGTTGTCACTCACAACAATGTCGGGCAGACCATGAGTGGCAACCATGGCACGAAGGCTCTCAATGGTGGCTGTGGATGTGCTGGATGACATGATTACACATTCTATTCATTTGGAATACGCATCCACCACCACCAAAAACATTTTGCCCAGGAAAGGACCCACATAGTCGATGTGGATCCTCGACCATGGTTTGGATGGCCACAACCACAGACTTAGTGGAGATTCCACTGGTGCATTGCTTAACTGCATGCAAGTGTTGCACTGATCACACATGACTCCAAATCAGAATCAATGCCAGGCCACCAAACATGAGACCTGGCAATGGCCTTCATCATCACAATACCGGGATGGGTACTGTGTAAATCCCATACAAATCTCTCCCTGCCTTTCTTGGGCATAACAACACGATTAGCCATAGCAAACAATCAGATTGAATGGATAGTTCGTCTTTGCGATGGTTGTAAGGTTTGGTCTCATCACACACTTCCCTGGGAATGGCCGACCAATCACCACTAAGGACACCACGTTGTACAACTGATAAGATCAGATCCTGGCTGGTCCAGGTCCTAACTTGTTGAGCAGTGACAGGCGACCCTTCAGTCTCAAAGGCATCCATGACCATCAGTAGGTCTGCGGGTTGTGGCGTTTCCACCTCCGGCGTGGGGAACGATAAATGGCTCAATGATCGGCACAATTCTCGGTGCCAGGTCTATGGCGAATGACATAATCATAGGCAGATAATGTCAGCGCCCACCTCTGGATGCGGGACGACGCGTTGGTATTGATACCTGTATGCTCTGAAAACAAAGATGTGAGCGGCTTGTGATCGGTTTCAAGCTCGAAACAAAGCCCAAACAGATACTGGTGCATCTTTTTAACCTCATATACGCAGGCTAAAGCTTCTTTCTCTACCAGGCCGTAGGCTCTTTCCACTTTAGACATGCTTCTCGACGCGTATGCAACGGGTTGTAGTCAGCCCAACTCATTGATTGTTGGAGCATGCAACCAACCCCATGTGATGAGTGTCACAGGCCAATACTAAACACTTGCATGGGTCATAATGTACCAGCAATTTGTTGGAACAAAGCAGATTTCTAGCCTTCTCGAAGGCCCTGTCTTGAGATACACCCCAAACCCAGTCGTCGCCTTTTCTGAGCAGCATGTGCAGTGGTTCTAATAATGTGCTCAATTTAGATAAGAAATTACCGAAGTAGTTGAGAAGACCAAGGAACAATCGCAGCTCCGACACATTCTGGGGTCTGGGTGCATTTTTGATGGCCTCTGTGTACGAGTCCGTAGGCCTGATGCCGTCTGCAGCAATCTTCCTTCCCAGGAATTCGACTTCCAGTGCCATAAAGATGCACTTTGAACGTTTCAGCCTAAGCCCCACTTTGTCCAGACGATGTAGAACCTCTTCCAGGTTGTGCAGGTTTTCTGCAGTGTCACGACCTGTGACCAGAATGTCGTCTTCGAACATCACGGTTCTAGGGACGGACTTCAGTAAACTCTCCATGTTTCTCTGAAATATTACTGCAGCCGAGCGAATTCCGACAGGACACCTGTTATAAATGAACAGCCCTTTATGCATATTGATGCACGTAAGTTTCTTCGACGATTCGACAAGTTCCTGTGCCATATAGGCCGACGTCAGAACCAATTTGGTGAACGACTTTCCCCCCTTTGGTAACGGGTACTGATCCTGTTTCGAAACTCGGTTGATCTTAACCTTGTAGTCTCCACAAATCCTGACAAGTGCCATCACTCTTCAGCACAGGAACAATGGGACTAGCCCATTCATTAAATTCGACCGGTGAAATGACCCCTTCACGTTGGAGTCTGTCTAGTTCGATTTCGACCTTCTCCTTCATCATGTACGGGACCGCTCGGGCTTCGTGATGGACAGGTTGTGGATCTGCACCTTGGCTCCTGTGGAGTTGCCGATGCCCGGTTCAAACAGCGAGGGAAATTTGCTCAGCACTTGAGCACACGAAGCGTCATCCACCGATGACAAAGTTTTAATATTGTTCCAGTTCCACTTTATTTTTTCGAGCCAACTCCTGCCGAACAGCGTTGGACCATTGCCTGGAACGATCCACAGTGATAGATCATGAACCGTCCCATATTACGACACCTTGACTGCTGCACTGCCTATCACTGGTATGAGCTCTTTGGTGTAGGTACGCAATTTTGCATTTACTGGACTCAGCTTGGGTTTCACGGCCTTGGTGTCCCACAGCTTTTCGAAAGTTCTCTGGCTAATAATTGACTGACTCGCACCCGTGTCTAATTCCATAGATACCGGCATGCCGTTCAATTCTACTTCAATCATTATCGGTTGGCTCTTTGTCAGGAACGAATGTACACTATACACTTCCTCCTCGGGTATCTCGGATTGCATTGCCGGATCCGCTCCGGATCAGTCATCATCATCCACGTGGTGTGTCGCAGCACGCTTGCTGAGCTGCAGACACATCCGCTGAAGGTGCACCATTTTCACACAGCCTCTACAAATATACTGTCTGAAACGGCACTGATGAGGCCAATGATTGCCCCCACAATGCCAACAGGGTGAAATCAGATTTGTGCCCAATGGCAGACTTCGAGCAGCTACAGGTTTCTCAAACACAGTCGGGTTGGCCCTGCCAGGTGCAGCTCTGCCAACCGACGACACAATCTGGTGCACAGTACTTGCCGTGGAGTTCCGACTCTGCGAGGATATCTGCTTTGTACTATCGACCATGGTCAGGCAAGCCTGGGCAATCGTGATGGCCCTACTCAGATCCAGCGTCTCCGCAGCCAACAGCTTCTGCAGGATCACGTCGTGGTATATGCCTATTACAAAGATGTCGCGCAGCATATCTTCCAACACGGTTCCAAACTTACACAGCCCAGCGAGACGTCTCAGGTCAGCAACAAATTCCGCCACATCCTGGCCTTCAGAACGAACATGCTTGTAAAAGCGATATCTCGAGATAATGATGCCTTCTTTCGGTGTAAGATGGTCCCGAATCAGAGCACACAATTCCTCATAGGTCTTTTCTGTTGAGAGCAGGTGAGAGCATATTCTTTATGAGGCCATAGATTTTTGGACCACAAACCATGAGGAAAACCGTCCTGCGCCTAACTGCATCAGCGTCTTCATCCATCTTGTTGGCCATGATGTATTGGTCGAGGCGATCTGTAAAATCCTCTCAGTCTTCTCCCTCCACGAATCGCTCCAGGATTCCAACGGTGCTAATTTTTTTTGTGCGAAAGTTCGTATTGTGCCTCGTCGCCAAATGTTGTGTATGCAGTAACTCAATAGGCTTAGTACCGTGAACTCAATCAGGTGCAACCTGACTCTACTTTATTAGCTCCCAAAGTGAGGATTAAAACATGGAGACTTTCTTTATATACAAGGGTTGCACGTGTGTGTCTGTGATCCAATGACCTCCGACGGTCGCTCCCCCTGGTGACAGGTAAACCCAGGCATACGTACATTACACTGGGGGCATAGACCCTTAACTTGCTCTTCTTAATTAGTACATTACACCAAGAGAAATATTGGGCAGCTCAATGGCTGAAATGGAATTTGCAATTAAAACCAAGGAACTCCTCCGTAACGTCTGCAACAAAACTGTTATGTGATGTAAAACAGGAGCTACACCAAGAAAAGCCAAACATGACAGTTCTACACTGAAAGCATCAAAGAGTTTGATAAGCTTAAAGAAGGAAAAGTTATCACAATTCAGACAATGGGAAAAGGAAATGGACACCAGCACAAGGTGGATATCACACATTATAAGAATTAAAAATGGCAATGTGTTTTGGAAGAACTGGAGGCACCTGCAGAAAACATAATCCTCATTTGTGAAGGTACCTAAAAGCCCAGTTACTTTGTAACACAAGTGGAGCTGCCTAATCAGTCCACAAAATGCAAACCACAGCCACAACAGACGAGATGACTGGCAGGTAACTGACAACTCAGAGAGCCACAGCACAGCTGGAACCTCAGATAGAAGAAGCCCCTAGCAATAGTCTGCTCTCCTAACAATCAGTGGCAAACTAGAGCAAAAACCATGTAGCAGCAATTCGATACATCAGTGACTTTGGTTGAGCTGTTAACAGCGGAAATGTTGAACCGTATAATTGATATAGATTTTACCATTGCTGGTGAAGTGGTCTTATGTTAAATGTATTTTGAGGAGGAGACATATCAATATTGATGTAACTTTGTATCCAGAGTTAAGTACAGGAAGTTTCTTGACTGTTCCCTTTAACCCGGAAACGTTTGTAAGATTGCTAGCTACATGTTGTGTACTAAAATTGCTAATTAATACAAAGTGCATGTTTTGAAGCTCTCCAGTCCTTTTTAGCTTGTTACTAACCGAATTTAATAACAAGTTCCACAATATATATGCAAAAATGTAATTCTGCACCTTAACAGTACTGGCCTAGATTTCTCTGACCTCAGCGAGTCCGGTGTGGCCGAGATCAGTGGCAGGTTACAGCCCCGCTGCTTGCTCCATCCTGCTCTGGGAAATGATTTTCCATTGATAGCCCGCGCAGTGCGATTCCCGCTCTAATTAGAGGAAGCGGGTCTGGTGACGTCATTCATGATGCGTCATCAGTCAATTTTCTTAAAGGGACCACCACCAACTTTGCAATGTCTGTAAGCTTGTAATGTTTGTAGCTCCACACTGTGGATGTGGACATATTGTGTACTGCAAGTGCAGGGCTAATAATAAACAGAACCAGGCAGATTTCCGGAGATTTCCGAGAGAGCTGCCTGCCATGTTAGGAAGCTGTGTGTGCTGTGCTCTGTTAATATATCACATTTGGCAAAGGAAGATGGGATTTTTTGGATGATTTAAAGCTAAAATTTTGTTGGTGAAGGATTCAGCCAGCCGACAGAGAGACTTTAGAAGTTTCTGTCTTTGGAAAAAAGCTACAAAATCCGAGGTAAAATACAGCACACGGTGTGAACAGCTAGAGATTAAAATGGCAGATGTATTGGGATATTTGGGTGAATATAGACACGACCGGGAATGTTTTAAAGCATATGTAAATCGGCTAGAAATGTATTTCATTGCAAATAACATAATCGAAGTTCCAGACAATGCAGTCCAGAACCGGGCTGTGTTGGAATGTAAGAAAGCGATCTTCTTATCGGAGGCAGGTCCAGCATTATATGACACTCTTGTAAATCTGCTTTTGCCTGACGAGCCAAAGGACACAACGCTTAAAGAGATTTTAACGAAACTGGAGCAGCACTATAACTCCAAACCATTAGAAATTGCTGAAAGCTATCGTTTCGGGATTCAGAATCAAAAAGTGGATGAAAGTATCAGTGATTACATCGTTGCGTTAAAAAAGCTATCGATGCACTGTAATTTTGGAAACTTTCAAAACCGAGCATTACGGGATCGTTTTGTTTGTGGGGTGAAAAATGATGCGATCAGAAGGAAGTTATTGACGACGGATGACTTGACTTTTGAGATTGCTTGTCAGACAGCGAGGTCGATGGGCATGGCCGAACACTATTCCCGAGAATTAAATAATGATTACGGTCGTGAGTCAACCGAGGTAAATAACCTGCAGGTTCAAAGTAAAAGACGGGCATGGCCTAAAGTCTCAGAAACTAGAAATTCTACCAGAGCGTCAAAGTCGTGCTATAGGTGCCTCGGACAACACATTGCTCAAAGTTGTCCATACGTGAAGGCAGAGTGTTTCTTCTGCAAAGATACTGGGCATCTTGCGAAGGCATGGTGACTGAAGGGTAAACCAGTTTTTAAAGCTATGAATCCAGCATTCAAAACTATGAGTAGAAATCCAAAGAGACTACATAGCATGGAAGAACAACAACAGGACAAGGAGATGTTAGAGTTACACGTCATCAGGAGCACAAGGTTAACGGACAACGATTCGGAAAGCATCAAAATCCACATAGATGCTGCGGGATTCAAGATACCAATGAAAATTGACACAGGTGCATCCGTGAGTGTAGTACCTGAGTCACTGTACCTCACAAATTGCGTGATTTTCAACCGGAGAAATCCAAGATAGAGCTGCGAGTCTACTCGGGAGAGAAAATTCCTGTGGTCGGTCGTATCACCGTACCGGTGAAATATAAAGATCAATTTCAGAACTTGGCTCTAATAGTAGTGAAAGGAGACAAGTCTGCCTTACTAGGAAGAAATTGGTTGAGATCACTGAAGCTGGATTGGAGTAAGATTTTCTGTGTGGAAGCGAGAAGTTCATCAACGGATGAGGTTATCAAGAAATATCCGAAGGTGTTCTGTGAAACGGGCCTCAAGGCTTCAAGGCGAGTGTCAGGGTACAGAAGGACGCTAGATCGGTTTACTACAAACCACGTTCCGTACCATATGCACTCAAGGAGAAAGTTGAGCAAGAACTTAAAAGACTAGAGACTGAGAACATTATATGTAAGATAGATCAATGTAATTGGGCTATACCCATTGTTGTTGTACCTAAGTCTGATGATAAGGTAAGATTGTGTGGTGATTATAAAGTAACCGTAAACCAGGTTCTAGAGGGTAATGTCCCCAATACATTGCCGAATATAGAAGATTTGTTCACAACACTGTCAGGTGGTCAGATCTTCTCAAAACTGGATCTTACAAATGCCTACTTACAGCTTGAACTAGATGAGGAGTCCAAGTCATGTTTGACTATAAATACTCATCTCGGCCTATATCAATTTAATAGGCTACCGTTTGGAGTGTCTTCTGCCCCTGCCATATTCCAAGAGGTGATGAACCAGATTTTGCAAGGTATTGAAGGGGTAGTATGTTATTTGGATGACATACTAATTTCAGCACCAAATAGGCAAATTCATAATAACATATTGAATGAAGTCCTCAAATGGCTAGAGAAGCACAGAGTATGAGTGTCTGCTCGTAAGTGTGAGTTATTTAAAAACTCAGTGGAGTACTTAGGGTACAGAGTAGACAAAGATGGTTTACATCCAACCATGGAAAAATTGGATGCAATTAGAAATGCACCCACTCCCAGGAATGTCACTGAACTTTGTTCACTCTTGGATCTTTTGAACTATTATGGGAAGTTCCTACCAAATTTGGCTACAGTATTACATCCACTGAATGAACTTTTGAAAAAACAGGTCCATTGGAAGTGGTCAAAAGAATGCGATACAGCATTCAAGGAGTGTAAAAGCAAATTGGTAGAGAGCACCATGTTAGTTCACTATGATATATCTAAGGAGATTAAGCTAGCATGTGATGCCTCTCCATATGGAGTTGGGGCAGTAATCTCTCATGTATTAAATAGTGGGGAGGAGAGACCAATTGCTTTTGCTTCACGCACTCTCAGTGCCAGTGAGAGTAATTATGCACAAATTGAAAGGGAAGCTTTGGCATTAATTTTTGGGGTCAAGAAGTTTCACAAATACTTGTATGGTCATAAGTTTACCATCGTTATGGGCCATAAGCCCCTAACAGCAATCCTCCATCCAAAGTCCCCAGTTCCAACATTAGCTGAAGCCTGAATGCAGAGATGGGCTTTGATTTCGTCAGCATATACATATGATATTGAATACAGACGATCAGCTGATCATAGTAATGCTGATTCAATGTCTAGATTGCCTTCCCCATCACAAGTTACACCCGATAGGGAAGAAGTGTTTAATTTTCATACATTGATGAACTGCCAGTCACAGCTGAAGAGATTAGTAGAGCAACCAAACATGACCCAGTGATGTCAAAGGTGTATGAGTATATTGCAAATGAATGGCCAACCAGGTAACAGACAAAGATACACATCCATTCTTCATTCGTAGGAATTAATTATCAGTCGATAAAGATTGTATCATGTGGGGTGCAAGAGTGGTTATACCAAATCAATTCAGGTCCAAATTATTAGGACACCTCCATGACCAGCACCTGGGAATGTGCTTGACCAAGAGTTTTGCATGCAGTTATTTATGGTGACCAGGTCTTGATAAAGATATAGAGTACATCGTGAGTCAGTGTACGACATGACAATCGGTAAACAAGCAACCACCATCAGTATCATTACAGCCATGGAAATGGCCTCCCAAGGTGTGGCTTCAGTGACCTGTCTAATGCAGCAATATGTGACATGCTGAGAAAGTCCGCAAATGTCGCCAGCTATGGCCTGAAAAGAACCCGAGGCGTAGAACGACAGTGCCGCGGTGACTTTGACCTCAACAGACAGTGCAGTACTGATGGTGCTGGCAGGCTGCAGATCTCCCCTTATCATCTGGCATACCTCAGTGATAACCTCTTTGTGAAAGCGCAATCTCTGAAGGCAGGTGGTGTCGGGCAAGTTGAGGTAAGGCTACTTCTCCCTGTACTTGCGGGGGGTGTAAAGTCTGGTCCTCCTCATCAGTCTGGCACATCTTACATTGGGCACATAATGCTGTGGAGCATATCTTCAGTGATCTCGCATCTGCTGCATGTAATTGGTCATCAATAGAGGGTGAGAAAGGACAGGCCCCATTGCAGTAGCTCTCTGTTTTGCACTGATTGGTCACAAACAATGAATGTCCCGATGAAGACACCTCTTCAATTCCAATCGGTCACTGTATGGTCAAAATGTTTGTACAGCTGTTCACATCAACTCCAACGACCTCCAGAGTACATCCAAACTCCCCCGAGGTTGAAGCACAGCAGCCTTTTAAATGATGCGACATGTGATGTAGAACATGGTGCCCATAACGCTGTGATTAGTTCCAGTTAGTTCCAGTTACTTCCACTTTTTCTGGACGTTTTTTTGGGCGAGCGATATTGTGGGCGAGATGTGTGCGAGGTGGTGAAAGTGACACTGGGCGATCTCATGCCCGGTAGTTTCGGTTAAAATGCTCTTTACGACCAAAAAAAGTGGGCGGCGGAATTATTAAATCTCGGCGTTAAATCAGTGTGGAAATTAATGCTGGCCGATATTATGGGCGTTGATTTTGCCAATTCTGATGATTCCGCCCAAAAAAAGTGGACGGACGGTAATATTTTTCCCGGCGTTACGCACATGGAGTAACTAACTGAAGGGGGTGGTGGGTTTGTCAGCCTTTTCTGACCTTGACGGTTCGAATCGTCCCATTCCCTGGTTCTAGGCCTTGGAATTATTTAGGGGATGTGATAGATGTAGACAGACAACTGTTTGGTGCAAGAACAAATATTTTATTTAGAAAATAGCACACCATACTAATTAACTTAATAGCATTTAACGAAATGTACAGAAAAATGGGGAAAACGTATACGCAACGGGTACAGAGGTTATGCAGTGAAAAAAAAAACTCCCACCACTACACTAACTAAGTTAGGCTCTGAAATTGCAGGGACTATGCTCACCAAAGGATTTCTCCATGATTTAGACCAGTTGCACACTGCTTTCTCTCTCCTCAATCTTGTGGATTCTTTGGCTGGTTGCGGTGTCTTCGGTATTAGCACTGGTCGATGTTTTGAAGGTAAATATGTTTTTTCCTTGAGTCAGCGCTGGATGATTGTTGGTTTTTCAGTGACTCCGAGGCTTCTTGTTAGGTTCTTCTTGTTGCGTTGCTGTAACCTCATGTGGCAAGTTCGATGTTTCAAAGCCAGAGTCAAAGAGCCCAGAGTCCAAATGCTTTTCCAGAGTGTTCTCGGGTATGTTTCTTCAAAAGTGTTTCCTCAGCCCAAAGGTTACCACAGCCCAAAAGTTACCAGCAAGGCCCCCAGTTAGACCTGAGTGCAAAATTGATTTTTGATGACTGCTTTTGTGTGATTTTGACAGGCTGATCAACTCTAATGTGATCCCTTTGTGAGAATTTCGGTGGGCTGATTGAGCATTAACATGATACAAGCTTCCCAAAGGTGTTGATGGGGTTTTCGAATGGTGCTGTTAGAATGTTATCAGGTCTTGATACTGTCCATTGTGTGCTTTTTGATGCCAGGGTTTTTCTGTATAGCTGTTTTAAGAACTATTAAAATATGTATGTATCTGGGTCCCTGGTAAGTGGGCTTTTGTTAGACTGCTAATGTCTCACTGGGGCCTGCCTACCAGATGGGTTAGCAGCCCTATGCATACCCAGCATAAGATTTAAAATGTCCAAACTCAATCTAAAAGGTCCTAGTTTAGTCCAAAGGCGCCTAATCGTGAGATATTTCTGTCCACATTTCTCCTCCAAAAGTCTAACACAGTTCCATTTTAAATTCCAGACACATGTCCATTGAGTAGGGGTCCCAGAATTTTGTGAATCCTACAGTCCCGCCTTTGACACTATTCCCTTATAGTGTCACTGTTGATGAACAGAATTCCTAACACCCCAGTGCCAAACCTTCCCTCAATTACCTAGTTGAAAAAAAAACCTCGAAACATTACATTTCCCTTACGAATACAATACATCAAGTATGCCTTTTGTGTTACAAGTTCCACTGGCAGAGAGGATTCAACCGCACCCCCCCCGCCTCCACTCTTACATGTCATACATTCAATACATTTCAAGATTCTTCAAGGTACGTTACCAACTTTCAGAGTAGACTCAAACATTACAAAATTTTAAAGTGCCCTCCCCTAGGCGTATCTTACAGCCGGGAGGTCAGTTATACATTAACCAAACATTCAGGTTACACACCACTTCTATACAAGATTAAATACAGCACTTTATACAGAAAAAAACTAAATAATACTTAAACGCCCAATTTAACCCAAACCCCTACGCTTGTACAGCAGTTGGTCTGGGACTTTAAATTTAAATAGAAATCCCTGCGATTGTACTGCCATACCTCATATCTCTGTTCCATGTTTTACTCTCTCCCTCCACACACATCTCTCATAGCCAATTCAGGGCTCATCGAATACCCTCTGGTGCCGGGATCGGCGGCCTTTTTCCCTCTTCCTGCAACTAGTCCACAGTAAATACACTACAATGACAAGCTGACACAAAACAAGAGTATGGGAGGCAATCCGAATCCATGGAGGGACTTCTATGTTCTTCATCAAATCCCACCGGGGTAGAACTTTTATCTCTGTGATTTCCCTCCTTGCACTGTTTTCTGTTCTAGCGTGTAGGAATGTTTCTGGGACACTTTCACTGCCTTGAGCAGAGCGGTGAGATGTTCGGGCAGAGGGGGGATTGTATACCTGAAATGTGCAACATAATTCTGCAGGTTTGTTACATTGCTCCTGACGGTGAGGTGAATGGTAGAGGGTTCAGGAATGGGTAATATTCGTTCCTGGGCCACCTAAACTTCCGCCTCGGGTTTAAAACAGAAACTGCTTTCTCTCACCGGGCACCAGATGTAGGGTCTGTGTTGGTAGTGGGACACACTGGTAGTGACACAATATGTCCCACCCCCTATGTATGTCACTTGTGGAGGAACCTGGTCTTAGGCCATCGCCTCCATAGTGCAGTTGATAGGCCGTGCGCCAGCAGCTTTAAACCCGCATTGTGATCTTGCATCGGCGTTCAAATCCTGCTGGCACAGTATTACATGTGCACCCCGGCTCCGGCACCCAGAGAGGTCAGTACCTGTCATAGCGTGCTCCCACTTTATAACATAAGGTGGGACCGCTGTGAAACGAATGTGCGCTCCTCCCTGAATGACCCCTATATTCTCCACTCTGTAACTGGGTACTGGTCGGGATGTCTCACTCATGACTAGCATCCTGACCACCACCCCCATAAGTGTATGGTTGGACCGTCCGCAGTCTACTGGTACAGGGTAGACTTCAGAGGCTAGACGGAACTGACATGGACTTAGTGAATGACTATACGGGTGGAGTGCTGCGAGGTGTTTGTTACTGATCCAGGAGGGGACTTGACCTTGGCTCAAGTCCTCCAGGTTGCTGCGGCCCTCACCCAGCAACCATGCCCCGTACAGCATGCACGCCTCATTCTGTGCCGCCTGATCCAAAGCATTCCGATCCTCCTGTATCAGTGCATTCACAGTCTTTGCATGTTTTCCAGCTCTTCAATAATATCTTTTAAATGGACCGTCATAGCCTGGTCCTCGTGTAACTCTGAGTCTACCACTGTATTCTCATCCCCCAGTATTTTGCGTAACTGATCCTTAAGTCCATTAATTTGAATCTGGAGTTCCACATCGCCCATGCTGTTGATGACTGAGGACCCAGTGTTATAAGCCGTAAAAATATTGTTCCACGTCCCCCTTCTCTGCCTCCCTGTACAACTATTTTGCTCTGTGGGGAAACTGTACAAATGTTCTCTCTTGCTGATGCTTGCCCCCATTAGGGCGAGTAGGAACAGGATTCCTTCCATGATTTCTGGCTTTCCTGGAGGGGTCATACAACAGACAGCCTTGCCGTTGAGAAAACGTTCTCTGGCTTGGCTACAAGGTAATCTTATTCAAATTTAAACTTGAAAGCTCTAAAATCCAAAATCAAACCACTAACTTAAAACTCAAAACCCCTTTAACTTAGATACTAACTTTAACCAAAGTGCCACCCGTCTCTGGGTGGCCAGGTTACATCCTGGATGTCCTGTGCCTTCTGCGGTATCTGGGCGGCATTTGTACCGGGGACCATGGCGTCCTAGGCCGTGAGACTCGGTTACTCCTTCTCACGGGGTGGGTACTCGGGGGTTTTTCCAAGTCCCATACAATAGATAGGTTGGCCCTTCCCTCTATGCAGTGAGCAGCGCCTAACCCTAAAGCTAGTGGGACTACTATCTCCCCTGTTGGTTCCCCATAGTCGGAACCTATGTCCGGTGAGGCTGCTACTTTCCCCACAGGCTTCCCATAATCGGGTTCAGTGCCTGGTGGGGCTGTTACCTCTGTTGTGGGCTCGTTCCCTTCAGAGGCTACGTCTGGTGGGGCTGTTGCCTCCCCTGCCGGTTCCCTACAGTCGAGCACTGCAGGCCTGGGACCTTTTGCCCGTAAGCGGTCTCCCGCCTTCTGCAGTCTTTGCTTCCTGGAGTCTCTCTTGGGATGGAGCAGTCTGTATCGTAGCATAGGGGACCATGGGAACCTGGGCTGCGGGTGCGGAAGGTCCTTCTAAGGCCTTCGAGTACCTGGGGCTTGTACGAGTCCCAAACTATAGGTGGGACAGCCCCTCCAGTAATGCAGCTCACAGCCCCTACTTGTGCGGCTTGTGAGTCTGCCCCCACTACCCCTGCGGTTCCCCCACAGTCAGAGGCTGCCGCTGGGGGCCCTTGTCCTGAGGATGGCTCACCCCTTCTGGCTGCCCTTTGCGCTTAGCTGACCCTGGGTTGTACAGCTTGCACTGGTTGATGAGGAAAGATCTTACTCCAGTAACAGAACGAGGGGCCGGCAATTCCTGCACTGCTTCTCTCCTGGCCTTATCTATAGCCCTCTCGCCTGCGCGCAGTCAGCCCAGGAATTTTACTTCTGGCCTGCCGATCTGCGACTTCTTTGGGTTGACTTTAAAACCCTCTTCCTTTAGCAGTCCCAGCAGTTCAGCCAGCAGTGGGCCGTACTCCTCACCCTTGTCGGTGAATAGGAGCAGGTCATCCACATACTGTACCAACTGCTGGGGCTTTCTGAAGTGTTTGAGACAATTGGCCGTGCATTGGTGGAATATACTGGGGCTGTAATGAAACCCCTGGGGAAGGCAGTTCCATGTGTATTGCTGGTCCTTGAAGGTAAAAGCAAATTTATACTGGTCCCCTCTCTTTAACGGGATGGACCAAAAACCGTTTGAGATATCCAGCATCGTGAAGGTGCACGCGGATACCGGTATGCTTCCAATTAGGTCGGCGACTGCAGCGACCGTGGGCGCGCAGGCTGGGATATTGCAGTTGAGGGCCTAGTTGTTCACAGTGGCTCTCCATGAATTGTCCGGTTTCCTAACCGGCCAGAGCGGTGAGTTCACGTGGGTGGCTATCGGCCTCAACACCCCCTGTGTGATTAGGGAACCCAGGGCAATCTCCAGGTCTGCCTCCGCCTCCCTAGGGAAATTATACTGTTTTTGGGGCCTGGCCATGGGATCCCCATCTACACTAACCTCGACCCCTATTACCCTTCCACAATCATGCCTGTGGGTGGTGAATGCACTGAGATTTGCCCGCACAAACTCCTGATACTCTCTGGGGGTGCTGCTTACCAGTAACTCGAGGTCATAGCCTTCTTTTGGCTTTACCGTGCATAGGGTCCCTTTGCCTCGTATCCCCGGGATCACTACAACTTCTTTCTCTTCCCCCGTGTACACCACTCCCCATAGACAATGATTTCTAAGATCCACTAGGACCTTGTGGCCAATAATGAAATCTGCGCCTAGGAGCCCTGTTCCCTCTTTCTCCCACTTCATTAGGACAGACGTCCACTTGGTGTGGAGAGTTCCTAATTCAATTGATAGTGGAATGGAGAATGAGCCAGCCTGCTCGTTACCTGTGAACCCTACCAAGGAATACGGGACTCCGTTCGACAGAGGTGAGGTGGTTGGGTAATCCGCATAGACAATGGTGCTGGAAGAACCAGTGTCTAGCAGATAAGTCCCTTTAACCCTCTCCACCTCCATCTTCATGCAAGGCCGTTTCCACTCATCATATTGTAAAGGGCACAGGTATACAGGCTGTGCTGGCTCTAGTCATGGATCAGGATTAGGTGGGGCAGATGGGGTTGCGCCGGTGGCTACAGCTACCTTCCCTGAGCCCATTATCATAGTTCGGAGCGCGGCCACAATCTCATCGAAACTGCCAGAGGGATTGGGTGCCACAAGTCCAGATTTTTGGGCCAGGGCTGTTAAACCTTTTGTAGCAGGGGAATCCTTTAAGGGTGGGGATTCCTTTCTTGCCCTATCTTTCCAAGGATTTTGGCAATCCTTACGCCAGTGTCCACTTTTTCCGCACCCATAGCACTTATTCTTTGAGTCGGAAGAGCTCCCCCCTTCCTGGTGCCATTCTCTCCTGGAATTACTGGGCCGGATCTCGTGGGCCTTTCCTTTTTGTGGGGCCTCAACTGTCCCTCTGTCATTCCGGTAAACCAGGGTTAACTGTCTAACCACTGACTCCTCGGTAGCGGTGGGGTCTTTGGGGTCAAACCACAGCTCAGCTTTAGCCAATGGCAGGCAGTTAGCCAATAGGCTGCGAAGCTAGCGAGCTGTTGGTTCCCGATCCAGGTGTTCCCGGTTGTGATCGTAGACGGGCCACAGCCTGTCTGCGAAAGCCTGTGGAGTTTCGTCTGTCTGTTGTAGGGTTTTCTTGACCCGGGAAAATGGACTTCCATCATTTAGGCCCAGAACCTGTAACACCTCTTTTTGGATCACAGCGTATGTGCTCTGCCCCTTCTTGCTATCTGCAGAGAGGGCCTGGTATACCTTGCGATCCAAGGAGAAAAGCAGCATTGTAGCCTGTTCGGCCTCATCGCAGCCGTTTACACCGGCTGCCTGCTCTATGTCCATAAAATGAACCAAGGGGTCTCCTTGAGGGGTTAACATTTTCTAAATGAGCTACCATTGGCCGGAGCTGCTGGGTTCCATGGGGGATTACAAATTGGCTCTCAAGGGCCCCTTGTCCCTGACCACCGTTGCCGGCACCATACTTTTGTTGTCGGATCGGGCACAACGGCTCCACTCCTGATACCACTTGTATTTCCTCGGTGCCATGCTCTCTCTATACTGCCAGGCTTAACCTCGCTAAGGCTACAGGCAGTAGTTGGACGCCCCTTTCTGCCACTCTATCCCTCTCCCCCTCTATTCCCCCTTGCTCCTGCATGTCTCCCTTAGGAGTGCTTGGGATTATCAGGCATACCATCCCCTTAGCATTAGATAGAGCCTTGGTTAAACTTTTTATCTTGGCCTCACAGGGCCCGTGATCCTCCACCCCAAAGCCCTTGCTACTGGCTACTTTATAGGTTGCCTGCACATCCCGTATCCTCTCCTCCTGTTCTCTTATTACTTTTGATAGGCAGGCGTTTTCCTGCCACAGCACTAGCTCATTCCCCTTTGCCTCTGTTACTTGGCATTGGAAATAGCCTTGCTTATTCCTGTGGGTCTAATCTGGCTGTAATCTGCTATACTTTTGTTTAGTTAATTCCTCAAACATTTTCTCCCCTGCCATAGCCCTCACGGCTGAATGCTCTTCGGATTCCCGGAGCTCTGCTACCAATTTCTTGACCTTTCTATCCAGCAACTAGATTAATCTTTGGTTGCAGACCAACCAAATAGCCTTCTTTAATGACCTTTTATGGTCCTTGCTCTTGGTCCACTTAGCAGCTGCGTCCACTGGACACTCAGCCCGTAACAGGCTTATGACCCACTTTTTGGTAATATTTACTTTCTTAAATACATATTCGGAGATCCTTTCCTCCATTTTTGTTCTTTCCACCAGAACCGAGTCTACATCCTCACATCCTTTGTACCAAGCTCCTACGTGGCTCGCCATTATGTAGGGTGTGGTGGGTTTGTCAGCCTTTTCTGACCTTGACGGTTCAAATCGTCCCACTCCCTGGTTCTAGGCCTTGGAATTATTTAGGGGATGTGATAGATGCAGACAGACAACTGTTTGGTGCAAGAACAAATATTTTATTCAGAAAATAGCACACCACACTAAATAACTTAATAGCATTTAACAAAATGTGCAGAAAAAAGGGGAAAACGTATAAGCAACGGGTACAGAGGTTATGCAGAGCCCAGAGTCCAAGTGCTTTTCCAGAGTGTTCTCGGGTACGTTTCTTCAAAAGTGTTTCCTCAGCCCAAAGGTTACCACAGCCCAAAAGTTACCAGCAAGGCCCCCAGTTAGACCTGAGTGCACAATTGATTTTTGATGACTGCTTTTGTGTGATTTTGACAGGCTGATCAACTCTAATGTGATCCCTTTGTGAGAATTTCGGTGGGCTGATTGAGCATTAACATGATACAAGATTCCCAAAGGTGTTGATGGGGTTTTCGAATGGTGCTGTTAGAATGTAATCAGGTCTTGATACTGTCCATTGTGTGCTTTTTGATGCCAGGGTTTTTCTGTATAGCCGTTTTAAGAACTGTTAAAATATGTATGTATCTGGGTCCCTGGTAAGTGGTCTTTTGTTAGACTGCTAATGTCTCACTGGGGCCTGCCTACCAGATGGGTTAGCAGCCCTATGCATACCCAGCATACAATTTAAAATGTCCAAACTCAATCTAAAAGGCCCTAGTTTAGTCCAAAGGCGCCTAATCGTGAGATATTTCTGTCCACATTCCTCCTCCAAAAGTCTAACACAGTTCCATTTTAAATTCCAGACACATGTCCATTGAGTAGGGTCCCAGAATTTTGTGAATCCTACAGTCCCGCCTTGGACACTATTCCCTTATAGTGTCACCGTTGATGAACAAAATTCCTAACACCCCAGTGCCAAACCTTCCCTCAATTACCAAGTTGGAAAAAAAACCTCGAAACATTACATTTCCCTTACGAATACAATACATCAAGTATGCCTTTTGTGTTACAAGTTCCATTGGCAGAGAGGATTCAACCACCCGCCCACTCCCACCCTCCACTCTTACATGTCATACATTCAATACATTTCAAGATTCTTCAAGGTACGTTACCAACTTTCAGAGTAGACTCAAACATTACAAAATTTTAAAGTGCCCTCCCCTAGGCGTATCTTACAGCCGGGAGGTCAGTTATACATTAACCAAACATTCAGGTTACACACCACTTCTATACAAGATAAAATACAGCACTTTCTACAGAAAAAAACTAAATAATACTTAAATGCCCAATATTTTCCTTTTAACCCAAACCCCTACGCTTGTACAGCAGTTGGTCTGGGACTTTAAATTTAAATAGAAATCCCTGCGATTGTACTGCCATACCTCATATCTCTGTTCCATGTTTTACTCTCTCCCTCCACACACATCTCTCATAGCCAATTCAGGGCTCATCGAATACCCTCTGGTGCCGGGATCGGCGGCCTTTTTCCCTCTTCCTGCAACTAGTCCACAGTAAATACACTACAATGACAAGCTGACACAAAACAAGAATATGGGAGGCAATCCGAATCCATGGAGGGACTTCTATGTTCTTCATCAAATCCCACCGGGGTGGAACTTTTATCTCTGTGATTTCCCTCCTTGCACTGTTTTCTGTTCTAGCGTGTAGGAATGTTTCTGGGACACTTTCACTGCCTTGAGCAGAGCGGTGAGATGTTCGGGCAGAGGGGGGATTGTATACCTGAAATGTGCAACATAATTCTGCAGGTTTGTTACATTGCTCCTGACGGTGAGGTGAATGGTAGAGGGTTCAGGAATGGGTAATATTCGTTCCTGGGCCACCTAAACTTCCGCCTCGGGTTTAAAACAGAAACTGCTTTCTCTCACCGAGCACCAGATGTAGGGTTTGTGTTGATAGTGGGGCGCACTGGTGGTGACACAATATGTCCCACCCCCTATGTATGTCACTTGTGGAGGAACCTGGTCTTTGGCCATCGCCTCCATAGTGCAGTTGATAGGCCGTGCGCCAGCAGCTTTAAACCCGCATTGTGATCTTGCATCGGCATTCAAATGCTGCTGGCACAGTATTACATGTGCACCCCGGCTCCGGCACCCAGAGAGGTCAGTACCTGTCATAGCGTGCTCCCACTTTACGACATAAGGTGGGACCGCTGTGAAACGAATGTGTGCTCCTCCCTGAATGACCCCTATATTCTCCACTCTGTAACTGGGTACTGGTCGGGATGTCTCACTCATGACTAGCATCCTGACCACCACCCCCATAAGTGTATGGTCGGACCGTCCGCAGTCTACTGGTAAAGGGTAGACTTCAGAGGCTAGACGGAACTGACACAGACTTAGTGAATGACTATACGGGTGGAGTGCTGCGAGGTGCTTGTTACTGATCCAGGAGGGGACTTGACCTTGGCTCAAGTCCTCCAGGTTGCTGCGGCCCTCACCCAGCAACCATGCCCCGTACAGCATGCACGCCTCATTCTGTGCCACCTGATCCGAAGCATTCCGATCCTCCTGTATCAGTGCATTCACAGTCTTTGCATGTCTTCCAGCTCTTCAATAATATCTTTTAAATGGACCGTCATAGCCTGGTCCTCGTGTAACTCTGAGCAACGGGTACAGAGGTTATGCAGTGAAATAAAAACACCTCCCACCATTACACTAACTAAATTAGGCTCTGAAATTGCAGGGACTATGCTCACCAAAGGATTTCTCCATGGTTTAGACCAGTTGCACACTGCTTTCTCTCTCCTCAATCGTGTGGATTCTTTGGCTGGTTGCGATGTCTTCGGTATTAGCACTGGTCGATGTTTTGATGGTAAATAAGTTTTTTCCTTGAGTCAGCGCTGGATGATTGTTGGTTTTTCAGTGACTCCGAGGCTTCTTGTTAGATTCTTCTTGTTGCGTTGCTGTAACCTCGTATGGCAAGTTAGATGTTTCAAAGCCAGAATCAAAGAGCCCAGAGTCCAAGTGCTTTTCCAGAGTGTTCTCGGGTACATTTCTTCAAAAGTGTTTCCTCAGCCCAAAGGTTACCACACAAGCTACCAGCAAGGCCCCCAGTTATACCTGAGTGCATAATTGATTTTTGATGACTGCTTTTGTGCGATTTTGGCAGGCTGATGTGATCTCTTTGTGAGAATTTAGGTGGGCTGATTGAGCATTAACATGATACAAGATTCCCAAAGGTGTTGATGGGGTTTTCGAATGGTGCTGTTAGAATGTAATCAGGTCTTGATACTGTCCGTTGTGTATTTTGCTGATGCCAGGGTTTTTCTGTATAGCCGTTTTAAGAACTATTAAAATATGTATGTATCTGGGCCTCTGGTAAGTGGGTTTTTGTTAGACTGCTAATGTCTCACTGGGGCCTGCCTCCCAGGTGGGTTAGCAGCCCTATGCAGACCCAGCATACAATCTAAAATGTCCAAACTCAATCTAAAAGGCCCTAGTTTAGTCCAAAGGCGCCTAATAGTGAGATATTTCTGTCCACATTTCTCCTCCAAAAGTCTAACACAGTTAAATTCCAGACACATGTCCATTGAGTACGGGTCCCAGAATTTTGTGAATCCTACAGTAATGCTCGGCGATAAATTTCCGAAGAATGCCCATCAGTTTCCATTTTGTGGCTAAATGGGCGATATATGGGTGTTATACGTCATTTCAGCAGTAAAATGGGCATTAATTGGGCGTTAAGCATGCAAAAAAAGTGGAAAATCTAGCCCATAGAAATTTACAACGCAGAAGGAGGCCATTTCAACCCATCATGTCCGCGCCGGCCGCCAAAGATCCACACAGCCCTAGGTCAGCAGCCCTGAAGGTTATATATAAACCTTTGAATAATGAACAATGGCGGACAGGTAAAGAACATCCGGCCCAACCAGTCCGCCCCACACAACTGCGATACCCCATGTATCGCAACAATTTACACTCCACCCCACCTGGAGCCATGCGATCTCCTGGGAAAGGCAAAAAAACAGATAAAAACCCAGGCCAATTGGGGGAAAAAATCTGGGAAAATTCCGCTCCGACCCATCCAGGCAATCGAAACTAGTCCAGGAGGCCACTCTGGCCGTATTAGATTCCTTGAAATACTTACCATCGTATCTGCGCCAGCCAGCAAGAGGTTATCCAGTCTAATCCCACTTACCAGCTCTAGGTCTGTAACCCTGCAGGTTATGACACTTCAAGTGTCCATCGAAGCCTCTTTTAAATGTGGTGAGGGTTTCTGCCTCTACCACCTTTCCAGGCAGTGAGTGCCAGACCCCCACAACCCTTTGCGTGAAGAAGCTGCCACTCAAAACCTCTCTAAACCTTCCACCAACCACCTTAAACCTATGCTCTCTCATAATTGAACCCTCCACCAAGAGAAATAGGCCCTAGCTATCCATTATATCCAGGCCCCTCAAATTTTTATGCACCTCAATGAGGTCTCCCCTCAGCCTCCTCTCTTCTAAGGAAAACAACGCAGCCTATCCAATCTGTCCTCATAGCTAAGATTCTCCATTCCAGGCAGCATCCTCGTAAATCTCCTCTGCACCATCTCCAGTGCAATCACATCCTTCCTATAATATGGCGACCAGAACTGCATGCAGTATTCCAGCTGTGGCCTAACCAGTGTACTATACAATTTAAGCATAACCTCCCTGCTCTTATATTCTATGCCTTGGCCAATAAAGGCAAGCATTCCGTATGCCTTCTTAATCACCTTATCCATCTGGCCTGCTACTTTCAGGGATCTGTGGACAAGCACTCCAAGGTCACTTTGTTCATCTACACTTCTAAGTGGCCTACCATTTAAGGTGTATACCCTTTCCTTATTATCCCTTCCCAACTGCATTACCTCACACTTCTCCAAATTAAATTCCATTTGCCACTGTTCTGCCCACCTGACCAGTAGATTGATATCACTCTGCAACCCATGACTTTCCTCTTCATTATCAACCACACAGTCAATTTTAGTGTCATCTGCAAATGTTTTAATCATACCCCCATATTCAAATCTAGATCATTGATGTATACCACAAAAAGCAAGCGACCCAGTACTGAGCCCTGCGGAACCCCACTGGAAACATCATTCCAGTCACAAAAACATCCATCAACCATTACCCTTTGCTTCCTACCTCTAAGCCAATTTTGGATCCAACTTGCCACTTTACCCTGGATCCCATGGGCTTTTACCTTCATGACTAGTCTGTCATGTGGGACCTTATCAAAAGCTTTGCTAAAGTCCATATACACTACATCATACGCACTACCCTCATCAACCCTCCTGGTTACCTCCTCGAAAAATTTAATCAGGTTAGTCAAATACGATCTTCCCTTAACAATCCGCGCTGACGGTCCCTAATTAATCCTTGCCTTTCTAAATGTAGATTTATCTTGTCCTTCAGGATTTTTTCCAATAATTTTCCTACCACTGAGGTTGGGCTGACAGGCCTGTAATTACTCGACCTATCCCTTTCTCCCTTCTTAAACAAGGGTACTACATTAGCAGTCCTCCAGTACTCCGGCACCATACCTGAATCCAAAGAGGACTGGAAAATGATGGTTAAAGCCTCTGCTATTTCCTCTTTTGTTTCACTCAACAGCCTGGGGTGTATTTCATCTGGTCCTGGGGACTTATCCACTTTCAAAGCTGCTAAACCCCTGAATACCTCCTCTCTCACTATGTTTATTTCATCCAGAATTTCACACTCCTCCTCAATAGCAGTATCTGCATTGCCCTTTTCCTTTGTGAAAGCAGATGCAAAGTATTCATTAAGAACCATACCCACATCTTCTGCCACCACACACAGATTACCCTCATGGTCTCTAATGGGCCCTACCCTTTCTTTAGTTATCCTCTTGCTCTTAGTATATTTATCGAACATCTTTGGGTTTTCTTTGATTTTACTTGCCAAGAATTTTTCATGCTCTCTCTTAGCATTCCTAATATCATTTTTGTCATGTATATAACCACAATGTAACACCACTATATTACTGTATACACGCAACCTAGATGCACACCTTGACCACAAGGGGTGAACTTGTGAGAGACACTCCTTACCTGATCACACAGGTATAAAAAGAGAGGCCCCATGCAGGGTCATCATCGTTGGAGTCCTGTGAATAAAGAGTTAAGGTCACAGAGTGACCTTGCCCCCAGAATGTGCCTCGTGTGGTTTCATAATGTAGAGTAAGGACTTTACATTGGCGACGAGAAACGGGAATTCACGACCCATGAGAATGGCCACCGGTAGCACAGAGGAACGGTACTGTGTTGAGGAATACTGGGACAATTTTGTCGAGAGGCTTCAGCAAAGCTTCGTTACGAAAGAATGGCTGGTGGATGCAGTGGCCGACAAGCGAAGGACTCATCTTTTGACCAGCTGCGGACCAAAGACTTACGCGCTCATGAATGACTTACTAACATCCGAAAAGCCGGTGGACAAAACCTTTTAAGAACTTAGCAAATTGATCAGGGAGCACCTCAAACCAGCGAGTAGCATACATATGGCCTGACACAGATTCTACAACCACCGATGTTGTGAAGGACAGAGCATACCGGACTTCATAGCGGACCTCCGGCGTTTGGCCAGCCTCTGTAAGTTCACAGACGCCTGCAGGGAGGAGATGCTAAGGGACTTTTTTATCGAGGACATCGGTCATGCGGGAATTTTCCGCAAATTAATTGAGACCAAGGATTTGACCTTGGAAGCGGCAGCTTCATGGCGGGGGAGGAAGAGACAAAAATAATATACGCACGCAATTCTGCCTCTAATACGGCGATGGATCAGGGAGTCAATATCATCAATGCGACTCAGAGCCCTGCAGGCAGGCAGGGGCAGTCCGACACTCCCCAGGCAGCAATAGACCTCAGAGTAGGACTTCAACAGAGACAATGGCAGGCTGAACGGACATTCACGCCATCACAGTGGACAATGCGGCCCGGGATGGGGCCATTGACACCCTCTAATAGGGTACTTAAGAGCAGTCAAAGGGACAGTCAGCGTGGAATGCCTGGCCATAGTCCCTTTGTTCCCAACAATGGAAACTTTAACTCATGCTGGAGGTGTGGGGGAAAACACTCAGCTAGATCTTGCAGATTTCAACAGTTTGTCTGCAGGAACTGCAATCTCAGTGGCCACTTAGTTCGAATGTGCAGGAAGTCTGCAACCAGACTAATATATGAGGCGGATGGACCAGAAGAGGGTTCTTTGAGGCAGGATGACTTTTGGGGCAAAGCAATAGATGCCGAGGTTCAGCGGGTCCATATGGCGAATATTCACAGTTCATACACCAAAACGCCACCAATGATGATGAGGGTTTTATTAAATGGTATCCCAGTACGCATGGAGCTGGACACTGGGGCCAGCCAGTCACTCATGGGCGGTCAACAATTTGAGAAGCTATGGCCACTTAAAGCCAGTAGACCCAAATTAGCGCGTATTGAGACATAATTACAGACTTACACTAAAGAAATCATTCCGGTGCTAGGCAGTGCAATGTTGGCTGTCACACACAATGGGTTAGTGAATCGGCTGCCGCTCTGGATTGTCCCGGGCAATGGTCCCGCACTGTTGGGGAGGAGCTGGTTAGCCGAGCTGAGCTGGAAATGGGGGATGTTCACGCAATGTCATCTGTGGAGCGAAGTTCGTGCTCACAAGTCCTACAACAATTCGATTCTCTATTCCAACCTGGCGTCGGGACTTTCAAAGGCACCAAAGTAGTAATACACATCACCCCGCACGCCAGGCCAGTGCACCACAAAGCCAGAGCGGTGCCGTATGTAATGCGGGAAAAGATCGAGAGCGAATTGGACCAGCTGTTGAGAGAGGGCATCATCTCGCCTGTTGAATTCAGCGACTGGGCGAGCCTCATTGTTCCTGTCCTAAAAGTGGATGGCTCTGTCAGGAGCTGTGGCGACTACAAGGCCACCATCAATCGGGTGTCCCTACAAGATCAATACCCGCTCCCGAGAGCGGAGGACCTCTTCGCCACACTGGCAGGCGGCAAGCTGGTCACCAAGTTGGACCTCACTTCAACCTAGGAACTGGCCGACGAATCTAAACTACTGACCACCATCACCACGCACAAAGAACTGTTCGTTCATAACAGGTGCCCGTTTGGCATTCGATCAGCCGCCGCGATTTTTCAACGAATCATGGAAAGCCTGCTTAAATCCATTCCTGGAACGATCGTATTCCAGGATGACATCCTCATCACGGGTCGAGACACTGAGGAACACCTCCACAACCTGGAGGAGGTGCTACGCCGACTGGACCGGGTAGGCCTGCGACTCAGGAAGTCTAAATGTGTATTCTTAGCTCCTGAGGTTGAGTTTCTGGGCAGGAGGGTTGCTGCCGATGGGATTCAGCCCAATGGGAATCCAAAACAGAGGCGATTCGACGAGCACCCAGACCCTGCAACACATCAGAGTTGCGCTCATTCCTGGGATTGTTGAACTATTTCAGGAACTTTCTGCCGAACTTGAGCACATTGTTGGAGCCGTTACATGTGCTCCTGCGTAAGGGTTGCGATTGGTTTTGGGGGGACTGTCAGGAACGGGCTTTTGATCGGGCGTGAAACCTACTTTGTTCAAACAAGTTGTTAACCCTGCATGACCCCTGTAAAAAATTGGTTCTGACATGTGATGCATCGTCCTATGGGGTTGGGTGCTGAGGGTCAACTACAACCTGTGCCTTATGCCTCCAGGTCGCTCTCTCAAGCAGAACGGGGATATGGGATGGTCAAGAAGGAAGTGCTTGCATGTGTCTATGGTGGAAATAAAATGCATCAGTACCTCTTTGGTAGGAAGTTTGAATTAGAGACGGACCACAAGCCATTAACATCCTGTTGTCAGACAGCAAGTCTATCAATGCCAACGCATCAGCTCGCATACAGCGATGGGCTCTCATGCTGGCTGCTTATGACTACTCCATCCGGCACAGGCCCGGCACTGAAAATTGCGCTGACGCGCTCAGCAGGCTTCCACTGGCCACCACTGAGGGGGCAGCGGAGCAAAGCGCTGAGATGGTCATGGCTGTCGATGCCTTTGACAGCGCAGGCTTCCCCATCACAGCCCGGCAGATCAAAATCTGGACAAACAGAGATACCCTCCTATCCCTGATTAAGAAATGTGTCCTGACTGGGGATTGGGCGCCCACACACGGAACATGCCCTGAGGAGGTCAGACCGTTCCACAGACGGATGGATGAGCTCTCCATCTAAGCCGACTGCCTACTATGGGGCAGCTGGGTAGTTATGTCCCAGAAGGGCAGGGAGTCATTCATCACGGGACTCCACAGCGAGCACCCAGGCATTGTGCTGATGAAGGCCATTTGGTGGCCTGGAATTGATTCCGACCTGGAACACTGTGTTAGCAGGTGCACAACGTGTGCCCAGCTGGGTAATGCCCCCAGGGAGGCCCCGCTCAGCCTGTGGCCCTGGCCCACAGGACATGGTCACGCATTCATGTTGACTACACGGGCCCGTTCATGGGAAAGATGTTCCTTATTGTGGTAGATGCGTGCTCGAAATGGATCGAGTGCATCATTCTGAATTCATGCACGTCATCCACCACCATGGAAAGCCTACGTACGATCTTTGCAACCCATAACTTGCTGGACATCCTGGTTAGTGATAATGGCCTATGTTTCACAAGCTACGAATTCCGAGAGTTTATGTCGGGCAATGGCATCAACCACATCAGGACTGCGCCATTCAAGCCGGCCTCCAATGGCCAGGCGGAACGTGCGGTCCAAATCATTAAGCTAGGTATGCTCAGGATTCAAGGACCCTCCCTACAATGCCGCCTATCGTGTCTCCTGCTGGCCTATAGATCCCAACCACACTCGCTCACGGGGGTCCCACCCGCAGAGCTACTTATGAAACGGCCACTCAAAACTCGGTTGTCCCTCATTCACCCAGTCCTGACCGACATAGTTGAGGGCAAGAGCAATTCATAAAATTAATACCATGACTGTAATTCGAGGGGGAGCTGTATAGAAATAAATGATCCTGTATTCGTCCTCAAATACGCCATGAGGCCGAAATGGCTTGAGGGCACTGTAATTGACAAAGAGAGGAATAGGGTTATCGTGGTAAAACTCAACAATATCAGATATGCCGTAAGCATCCGGACCAAGTAAAAAAAAGGTTCAGCATCGACACGAAGGAACCTGAAGAAGACCATGAGATGGAACTCACAACACCGCCAGTGAACGAGCAACAAGAGCAATCAGAAGAATGCACAGTCCCTGTGGTCAGCCCGGACAGGCCGGAATCACCACAGGTGACAGACACTCACGTCAGTGTCCAACAACCAGAGCCTCAACTGCAGCGATCCACGAGGGAGCGTAGACCACCTGAAAGACTAAACCTATGATCCCAATAAGACTTTGGGGGTCAGGTGATGTCATGTATGTAACCACAATGTAACACCACTGTATTACTGTACACACTCAACCTGGATGCACACCTTGACCACAAAGGGTGAACTTGTGAGAGACACTCCTTACCTGATCACACAGGTATAAAAAGGGAGGTCCCACGCAGGGTCATCGTCTTTGGAGTCCTGTGAATAAAGAGTTAAGGTCACAGAGTGACCTTGTCCCCAGAATGTGCCTCGTGTGGTTTCATGCTGTAGAGTAAGGACTTTACACTTTTTAATTTCATCTCTGAACTTTCTATATTCCTCCAGAGATTCTACTGTATTTAGCCATGGTATAGGACATAAGCTTCCCTTTTATTCTTTATCCTTCCCTGTAAGTCCCTAGACATCCAGGGGGCTCTAGAATTGTTATTCCCGCTCTTTTTCCTTAAGGGCACATGTTTGGCCAGAGCCCTCCGGATCTCCTCCTTGAATACTTCCCACTGTTCTGACACTGATTTACCTTCAAGTAGCTGTTTCCAGCCCACTGTGGCCAAATCACTTCTCAACTTAGCAAAGTTAGCTTTTCCCCAATTTGGGACTTATATTCCTGGTCTATCCTTGTTCTTATCCATAACTACCTTGAACCTGACTGAATTATGGTCACTGGCACTCAAGTGCTCTCTCACTGATACCCCTTCCACCTGCCCAGCTTCATTCCCCAAAACTAAATCCAGAACCGCCCCTTCCCATGTTGGGCTTGTTACATACTGACTGAAAAAGTTCTCTTGAATGCATTTTAGGAATTCTACACCCTCTATACCCTTCACACTATATTTGTCCCAATCAAAATTAGGATAGTTGAAATCCCCTACTATTACTGCCCTATGGTTTTTGGTCTTCACAGAAAGTTGCCTACATATTTGCTCTTCTATCTCCCTCCTACTGTCTATAATACACACCCAGCAGTGTGATCACCCATTTTTTATTTTTCAGTTCGACCCATATGGCCTCATTTGATGATCCCTCTAACATATCATCCCTCCTCACAGCTGTAATAGTTTCTTTAATCAATACCGCAAAACCCCACCTCCTTTTTTACCCCCTCTCTGTCCTGTCTAAAAATCCTGTAACCAGGAATATTGAGTTGCCAAACTGCCCCTCTTTCAGCTATGTCTCTGTAATGGCTACAATGTCAAACTCCCAAGTGTCTACCTGTGCTCTCAGCTCATCCGCCTTGTTCGCTATACTCCTTGCATTGAAGTATATTCCATTTAGCACAGGAAGACCTCCTTGGTTATTACTTACAAACCCATCTTTCCTGTGTCTTACAGATTCACTTTCTACTTTCTTGCTTTCCAATTTCAGCTTTACTTCCTTCCCTATTGAATTTGTTCTCAGGGTCCCAACTCCCTGCCAAGCTAGTTTAAACTCTCCCCAATAGCACTAGCAAAACTCCGCACAAGGATATTAGTTCTGACGCTGTTAAGGTGCAACCCGTCCAGTTTGTATAGGTCCCATCTCACCCAGAAACAGTCCCAATGCTTCAGGAATTTAAAGCCCTCCCTCCTGCACCAACTCTCCAGCCACGCGTTCATCCTCTCTATCCTTCTATTCTTGTACTCATTAGCACATGGCACCGGTAGTAATCTGCCGATTACTACCTTTGAGGTCCTACCCTTTCATTTTTCTTCTAGCTCCCTAAATTCTACCTGCAGGACCTCATCCCTCTTTCTACCTATGTCGTTGGTCCCGATATGGACCACGACCTCTGGCTGCTCACCCTCTCCCTGCAGAATGCCCTGCGTCTGCTCTGTGACATCCTTGATCCTGGCACTAGGGAGGCACCATACCATCCTGGAGTCACATCTATGGCTGTAGAAATGCCTCTCTATTCCCCTAACTATTGAATCCCCTACCACTAAAGCTCTTTTATTCTTGATCCCTCCCCCCTGTGCAGCTGAGCCACCTGTGGTGCCTTGGACTTGGCTCTGGCTGCACTCCCCAGAGGCACCATCACCCTCACCGGTGCTCAGAAGAGAATATCAGTTAGAAAGCAAGATGGACTCACGGGGGGACTCCTGCACTGCCTGCCTAGCATTCTTCCTCCATCTGGTATTCACCCACTTCCCCTCTGCCTGCATGCTTTTAAGCTGCGGTGTGAACACCTCCTGAAATGTGCTATCCATGTAGCTCTCAGCATCACGGATGCACCAGAGTGACTCCAGCCACTGCTAAAGCTCCAAAACGCGGAGCTTGAGTAGTTGAAGCTGGAGATATCTCCTGCACACATGGTTGTCTAGGCTGCGTGAAGCATCCAGGATTTCCCACCTGCCGCAGGACATGCACTCCACAGGACTGAGCTGGCCTGCCATCCCTCTAATTAGACTTATCTGTTATAAAAGAGAAAGAGAGGTACTTATCAACCAACCAGCTAATCACTGACCTGCCCAGACAAGGGCTGTGAGCGGGCAGAGGTCAGAAACGCAGTTTGGAGCTGAATCCGAAATCAGCGGGGCGCAGGGGAGTAACGCACTCGGCAGCGGGAAACTCAGAGGTTGGCAAGAGCGGGAGGCCCGGGGGTCGGCAAGGAGCGGGAGGCCCGGAGACCGGCAAGAAGCGGGAAGCCCAGAGGTCGGCCTGTGGCATCACAAGAAAGCAGGAAACGGAATTGGAATTCAGCAGGAAGAGGCGGGAGACTATGAAGTGACAAACAAAAATGAACGAGAAGGATAAACCAAGGTCCAGGCACGAGGCTTCAGGCAAATGTCAGAACAAGCCAGCAACAATCTCCTGTTTGATGGCTGCTGAATTGGAAGTGGTTCCCTTGCATGGTACCAAGTCACGTTGCAGGATACCCTTAAGGAAGTGAACAAGTTTTAGGCCATAGCTGACAATTACTATCACTGGATCTACTAGTCATATGTTGCATGGTAGCTGAGTTGTCCTTGCAGTAGATACCACTGTTCTCAATCTAGCTCACTGCTGAACCAGAACCTGTATAAACTGATTGCTGATCACCCAATATGCCTTATTTTGTATAAAACAGGACGCATTATGATTGGTATCTGAGGAATCATCCAACATCACTGTTAGTCAGGCATTCACATTTCCCAGCCAGCAAATAACGATTTCCTGCACTTGCCTATATGCCACCAATCATGTCTGCAGATCTTGGCAACCTTTGTAAAACTGCACATAAGGAACTTGTGGCAGGATGTACCTGCCTCCATTTTCATACTTTAATGAATAAGAACATAACATAAGAACATAAGAATTAGGAACAGGAGTAGGCCATCTAGCCCCTCGAGCCTGCTCTGCCATTCAACAAGATCATGGCTGATCTGGCTGTGGACTCAGCTCCACTCACCCGCCCGCTCCCCGTAACCCTTAATTCCCTTATTGGTTAAAAATCTATCTATCTGTGACTTGAATACATTCAATGAGCTAGCCTCAACTGCTTCCTTGGGCAGAGAATTCCACAGATTCACAAGCATCTGGGAGAAGAAATTCCTTCTCAACTCGGTTTTAAATTGGCTCCCCCGCATTTTGAGGCTGTGCCCCCTAGTTCTAGTCTCCCCGACCAGTGGAAACAACCTCTCTGCCTCTATCTTGTCTATCCCTTTCATTATTTTAAATGTTTCTATAAGATCACCCCTCATCCTTCTGAACTCCAACGAGTAAAGACTCAGTCTACTCAATCTATCATCATAAGGTAACCCCCTCATCTCCAGAATCAGCCTAGTGAATCATCTCTGTATCCCCTCCAAAGCTAGTATATCCTTCCTTAAGTAAGGTGACCAAAACTGCACGCAGTACTCCAGGTGCGGCCTCACCAATACCTGATACAGTTGCAGAAGGACCTCCTTGCTTTTGTACTCCAACCCTCTCGCAATGAAGGCCAACATTCCATCCGCCTTCCTGATTACCTGCTGCACCTGCAAACTAACTTTTTGGGATTCATACACAAGGACCCCCAGGTCCCTCTGCACCGCAGCATGTTGTAATTTCTCCCCATTCAAATAATATTCCCTTTTACTGTTTTTTTTTCCAAGGTGGATGACCTCACACTTTCCAACATTGTATTCCATCTGCCAAACCTTAGCCTATTTGCTTAACCTATAAAATTTATTTGCAGCCTTTCTGTGTCCTCTACACAACCCGCTTTCCCACTAATCTTTGTGTCATCTGCAAATTTTGTTACACTACACTCTGTCCCCTCTTCCAGGTCATCCATGTATATTGTAAACAGTTGTGGTCCCAGCACTGATCCCTGTGGCACACCACTAACCACTGATTTCCAACCCGAAAAGGACCCATTTATCCTGACTCTCTGCTTTCTGGTAGCCAGCCAATTCTCTATCCATGCTAATACATTTCCTCTGACTCCGCGTACCTTTATCTTCTGCAGTAACCTTTTGTGTGGCACCTTATCGAATGCCTTTTGAAAATCTAAATACACCACATCCATCGGTACACCTCTATCCACCATGCTCGTTATATCCTCAAAGAATTCCAGTAAATTAATTAAACATGATTTCCCCTTCATGAATCCATGCTGTGTCTGCTTGATTGCACTATTCCTATCTAGATGTCCCGCTATTTCTTCCTTAATGATGGTTTCAAGCATTTTCCCCACTACAGATGTTAAACTAACCGACCTATAGTTACCTGCCTTTTGTCTGCCCCCTTTTTTAAACAGAGGCGTTACATTAGCTGCTTTCCAATCCGCTGGTACCTCCCCAGAGTCCAGAGAATTTTGGTAGATTATAACGAATGCATCTGCTATAACTTCCGCCATCTCTTTTAATACCTTGGGATACATTTCATCAGGACCAGGGGACTTGTCTACCTTGAGTCCCATTAGCCTGTCCAGCACTACCCCCCTAATGATAGTGATTGTCTCCAGGTCCTCCCTTCCCACATTCCTGTGACCAGCAATTTCTGGCATGGTTTCTGTGTCTTCCACTGTGAAGACCGAAACAAAATAATTGTTTAAGGTCTCATCATGTACGGTACTGCTCTCGCCTTGTGATGGATGGGTCGCACCCCCGGAATTAGGTGGATCTGCAATTTTGCTCCTTGGAATTTCCCGATGCCTGGTTCGAACAGCGAAGGAAATTTGTTTAAGACCTGGGCACACGAAGTGTCGTCAGTAGGCGATAGCGCTCGGACATCATCCCAGTTCCCAGCCAGCTCCTGCCGAGCAGCATGGGACCATCGCCCGGTACCACCCAGAGTGGTATCTTGTGCACCGCTCCATCGTAGGAGACCTTTACGGTAGCACTGCCGTTTACAGGAATCAATTCTTTTGTGTAAGTTCTTAGTTTCACGCGAACTGGAGTTAAGTCTGGCCTTGAGGCCTTGTTGCAGCACAATCTTTCGAAAGTCTTTTTGCCCTTGATGGACTGGCTCACGCTCATGTCCAGCTCCATTGACACCGGGAGTCCATTTAGTTCAACATTCAGCATTATCGGGGGACAATTCATGGTGAATGTGTGCACCGCATGTACCTCTCCCTCCTCGGTCTGAGGCTCTGGTTCGTCGTGATCCTCTGTGGATCTGTCCTCCTCTGCAACATGGTGATTTGCAGGTTTAACAGGATTTGCAGCTCGCCTGCACACTCGTTGGAGGTGTCGCATTGTTCCACAGCCCTTGCAAATGTATCCTTTGAATCGGCATGAATGGAAACGATGATCGCCTCCGCAGTGTCAACAAGGTGTTAATGGCCTTACATTCATCACCCTTGATGGTGGACTCTGAGACATCTGCGGACATGCAGCTGCAGATATGTGTGCCCTACCCTGTATGTTCCGATTTGAAAACAACATCACTTTGTTCACAGTACTTGTAGAGCACTTGTGTACTGAGAGATTTGTTTCGTATTGTCACTGGTGGCAATGAATGCCTGAGCTATCACTATGGCCTTACTCAAGGTTGGGGTCTCTACAGTCAAAAGTTTATGAAGTATGGTTTCGTGGCCAATGTCAAGTACGAAAAAGTCTCTGAGCATGTGCTCCAAATGTCCTTCAAATTCGCAATGTCCTGCAAGGCGTCTTAACTCGGCAACGTAACTTGCCACTTCCTGGCCTTCAGACCTTTTGTAGGTGTAGAACCAATACCTCGCCATCAGGACGCTTTGCTTTGGGTTCAAATGCTCCCAAATCGTCGTACAATTTCTCCATGGAGTTTGCTGGGGTGAGCAACTTCTTCATGAGGCCATACGTTGGTGCCCCACAGACGGTGAGGAGGATCGCCCTTCGTTTGGCAGCGTTCTCTTCCCCATCTAGCTCATTGGCTACAAAGTATTGGTTGAGTCGTTCCACAAAAGTTTCCCAATCATCTCCCTCTGAGAATTTCATCAGGATGCCCACTGTTTTCTGCATCTTTGGGTTCGCTATCTGTATCTTGTCGCCAATTGTTATGTATGGAGAAAGAGTCAGACTGAACACTGTGATCTCAAAGTAAAGTGTGACCTTAGTCTTTTACTTCAGGTCCCCAGAGTGCCTCTCCAACCTGTGAGGCCTCCTTAAATACCTGTGCTCCCATGGGATTATAGGATCCCTTGGGACTCTGGTGGCTGTACAGAGTAAAGACAAGTTCACATATATAACAAAGGGGCTATATAAATTTAAGTTGCTGTTGGTCTTTAAGCCCTAATATTATTCTGGTGAATCTGCAAAATGGTGCTGGGTCTTCTACTTGAATCTCTGAGGTCCTTTTGTGTGAAAACACAGTCATGATGGGGTTAGGTGGGGAATTCCATTGTCTTAGCCCAACAACCACAACATATGTCCAAGTAATGATGATGTTTAAAACAGTAGTTCAGCCTCAGCTGCAGTATTATTTCCAATTCTGGGCACCACACTTTAGGAGGTATGTGAAGACTTTCAAGAGGGTACAGAAGAGATTTACTAAAATAGTTCCAGGGATGAAGGAATACAGTTATGTGGATAGTCACAAATGACATCTGAATTGATTGTGACAATGGTAAACTATCCCTCCTCGTCTTTCTCGATCTGTCTGCAGCCTTTGGAACAGCTGACCACAATACTCTGCTCCAGAGCCTCTCCACCGTCACCCAGCTGGATGGGACTGCACTCGACTGGTTCCATTTCTATCTTTCCAGCCGTAGCCATAGAATCACCTGCAATGGCTTCTATTACCGCACCCACACCATTCCCTCTGGTGTCCCCCAAGGATCTATACTTGGCTCCCTCCTATTTCTCATCTACATACTGCCCCTCAGTGACATCATCTGATGTGAGTTTTCACATGTGCGCTGATGATGACCAGCTCTACCTCTCCTCCACCTCTCTCAAACCCTTTACTGTCTCTACATTGTCAGACTGCTTGGTGAACATCCAGCACAGGATGAGCAGAAATTTCCTCCAATTTAATATCGGGAAGACTGAAGCCATTATCTTCGGTCCATGCCACAAACTCCGTTTCTTTGCCACTGATCCCATCTCTCTCCCTGGTCATTGTCTGAGGCTGACCCAGTTTGTTGGCAACCTTGATGTTATATTTGATTACGTGTTGAGCTTCCTACCTCATAAAATCACTCAATCAGTAAGACCTCCCATTTCCACCACTAACATCGCCTGTCTCTGCTTCTGCCTCAGCTTATCTGCTGCTGAAACCCTCATCCATGCCCTTGTTATCTCTAGACCTGACTATTCTAACGCAGTCCTGGCCGGCCTTCCTCATTCTACCCTCTGTAAACTTGATGTCATCCAAAACTCTTCTGCCCTTGTCCTAACTCACACCAAGCCCCACTTATACATCTCTCCTGTGCTTGCTGACCTACATTGGCTCCGGGTTAAGCTATGCCTCAATTTAAAAATTCCCATCCTTCTTTTAAAATCCCTCCACAGGCTTGTCCCTCCCTATAGGAGTGTCAGCTGTGGCTCAGTGGGTAGCACACTCACCTCTGAGTCAGAAGGTTGTGGGTTCAAGTCCCACTCCAGGGACTTGGGCACATAAATCTAGGCTGACACTCCAGTGAAGTGCTGAGGAAGTGCTGCACTGTTGGAGGTGCCGCCTTTCGGATGAGACGTTAAAACAATGCCCTGTCTGCTCTCTCAAGTGGACGTAAAATATCACATGGCACTATTTCAAAGAAGAGCAGGGGAGTTATCCGTAGTGTCCTGGCCACTATTTATCTCTCAAACAACATAAAAAAAACAGATCATCTGGTCATTATCACAATGCTGTTTATGGGAGCCTGCTGTGCACATTCTCACATTACAACAGGGACAGCACACCAAAAGTACTTCATTGGCTGTAAAGTGCTTTGAGACCTTAATGTCTGTAAGCTTGTAATGTTTGGAGCTCCACACTGTGGATGTGGACGTATTGTGTACAGCAACTACGGAGTTAATAATTAAACAGAAGCAGCAGCTTCTGGAGACTTCTGAGAGCTGCCTGCCATGTTAGAAAGCTGTGTGTGCTTGTGCTCTGTGAATATATCACATTTGGCGGTGAGATGGGATTTTTCGGATGATTTAAAGCTGAAATCTTGTTGATGAAGGATTCAGCCAGCCAACAGAGAAACTTTGGAAAAAGCTACAAAATCCGAGCACACTGTGTGAACAGCTAGAAATCAAAATGGTGGCATCCGTAACAGTAATGGGACAATTAGGTGAATATAAACACGACCAAGAAAGGTTTAAAGTGTATGTGGATCGACTGCAAATAACATAATCGAAGTTCCAGAGAATGCAGATCAGAACGGGCTGTGTTGGAATGGAAGCGAGTTATCTTCTTATCTGCAGCTGGACCTGCATTGTATGAAACCCTGGTAAATCCGCTTGTGCCTGATGAGCCAAAGGACATAACGCTTAAAAAGATTTTAACGCAGGTGGAGCAGCACTATAACCCCAAACCGTTAGAAATTGCTGAAAGCTATCGTTTCGGTATACAAAATCAAAAGACTGATGAAATTATCAGTGATTACATTGTAGCATTTAAAAAGCTATCTATTCACTCTAATTTCGGAAACTTTCAAAACCGAGCATTGCAGCATCGTTTTGTTTGTGGGGCGAAAAATGATGCGATCAGAACAAAGTTATTGACGACGGATGACTTAAATATTCAGTTTGCTTGTCAGACAGCGAGGTGAAAGGCATGGTCGACCAATATTGCCAAGAATTACATATTAATTACGGTCATCAGTCAACCGAGGTGAATCGCTTGCAGATTCAAAGTAAAATGCGGCGGGGGCCCAAAGTCTCAGAAACTGGAAATTCTAACAGAGCGTCGAAGTCGTGCTATTGGTGCCTGGGACAACACATTGCTCAAAGTTGTCCATATGTGAAGGCAGAGTGTTTCTTCTGCAGGAAGACTGGGCATCTTGCGAAGGCATGCCGGCTGAAGGGTAAACCAACTTTCAAAGCTATGAGTAGAAATCATCAGAGACTACATAGCATGGAAGAACAACAGGACATCGAGATGTTAGAGTTACACGTCATCAGGAGCACGAGGTTAATGGATGGCGATTCAAAAAGTATCAAAATCCACACAGATGTTGCAGGATTCAAGATACCAATGGAAATCGACACTGGTGCATCCATGAGTGTAGTACCGGAGTCGCTATACCTCGACAAATTGCGTGATTTCCCATTGGAGAAATCCAAGATAGAGTTGCGAGGCTACTCGGGAGAGAAAATTCCTGTGCTAGGTCGTATCAGCGTAACGGTGAAATATAAGGATCAATTTCAGAACTTGCCTCCAATAGTAGTGAAAGGAGACAAGCCTCTCTTACTAGGAAGAAATTAGTTGAGATCACTGAAGCTGGATTGGAGTAAGATTTTCCATTTGGAAGCGAGATTTCCATCAACGAATGATGTTATCAAGAAGTATCTGAAGGTGTTCTGCGAAACGGGCAGTCCGATCGAAGGCTTCAAGGCGAGTGTCAGGGTACAGAAAGTTTACTGCAAGCCACGTTCCATATGATATGCACTCAAGGAGAAAGTTGAGCAAGAACTCAAAAGACTAGAGACTGAGAACATTATTTGTAAGGTAGATCGATGTAATTGGGCTACACCCATTGTTGTAGTACCTAAGTCCGATGGCAAGGTAAGATTGTGTGGTGATTATAAAGTAACCGTAAACCAGGTTCTAGAGGGTAATGTCCCCAATACATTGCCGAATATAGAAGATTCGTTCACAGCACTGACAGGTGGTCAGATCTTCTCAAAAGTGGATCTTACGAATGCCTACTTACAGCTTGAACTAGATGAGGAGTCCAAGTCATGTTTGACTATAAATACTCATCTAGGCCTATATCAATTTAATAGGCTACCGTTTGGAGTGTCTTCCACCCCTGCCATATTCCAAGGGGTGATGAACCAGATTTTGCAAGGTATTGAAGGGGTAGTATGTTATTTGGATGACATACTAATTTCAGCACCAAATAGGCAAATTCATAATAACATATAGAATTAAGTCCTCAAATGGCGAGAGAAGCACAGAGTATGAGTGTCTGCTCACAAGTGTGAGTTATTTCAAAACTCAGTAGAGTACTTAGAATACAGAGTAGAGAAAGATGGTTTACATCCAAACATGGGAAAGCTGGATGCAATTAGAAATGCACCCACTCCCAGGAATGTCACTGAACTTTGTTTACTCTTGGGTCTTTTGAACTATTATGGGAAGTTCCTACCAAATTTGGCTACAGTATTACATCCACTGAATGAACTATTGAAAAAACAGGTTCATTGGAAGTGGTCAAAAGAATGCTATACAACATTCAAGGAATGTAAAAGCAAATTGGTAGAGAGCACCATGTTAGTTCACTATGACATATCTAAGGAGATTAAGCTAGCATGTGATGCCTCTCCATATGGAGTTGGGGCAGTAATCTCTCATGTATCATGTAGTGGGGAGGAGAGAACAATTGCTTTTGCTTCACGCACTCTCAGTGTAAGTGAGAGTACTTATGCGCAAATCGAAAGCGAAGCTTTGGCATTAATTTTTGGGGTCAAGAAGTTTCACAAATACTTGTACAGTCATAAGTTTACCATTGTTACGGACCTTAATAGATAGACATTTCTGCGGCCGCAATCGAGACTCCAGGATGGTATGTTGCCTCCCTGGTGCAAGAGTCAAGGATGTCTTGGAGCTGCTGCAGGACATTTTGAAGAGGGAGGGTGAACAGCCAGTTGGCATGGTGCATATAGGTACCAACGATATAGGTAAAAAATGGGATGAAGTCCTACAAGACGAATTTAGGGAGCTAGGAGCTAAATTAAAAAGTAGGACCTCAAAGGTAGTAATCTCAGGATTGCTACCAGTGCCACGTGCTAGTCAGAGTAGGAATTGCAGGATAGCTCAGATGAATATGTGGCTTGAGGAGCGGTGCAGAAGAGAGGGATTCAAATTCCTGGGACATTGGAACCAGTTCTGGGGGAGGTGGGACCAGTACAAACCGGACGGTCTGCACCTGGGCAGGACCGGAACCAATGTCCTAGGGGGAGTGTTTGCTAGTGCTGTTGGGGAGGGATTAAACTAATATGGCAGGGGCATGGGAACCTATGCAGGGAGACAGAGGGAAGTAGAATGGGGGCAGAAGCAAAAGATAGAAAGAAGAAAAGTAAAAGTGGAGGGCAGAGAAACCCAAGGCAAAAAGCAAAAAGGGTCACATTACAGCAAAATTCTAAAGGGACAAAATGTGTTAAAAAGACAAGGAAAAGGAGCTGGGGTGGCATTGCTGGTTAAGGAGGAAATTAATGCAATAGTAAAGAAGGCATTAACCTGGATGATGTGGAATCGATATGGGTGGAGCTACGGAATACGAAAGGGCAGAAAATGCTAGTGGGAGTTGTGTACAGACCACCAAATAGTAGTAATGAGGTTGGGGACAGCATCAAACAAGAAATTAGGGATGCGTGCAATAAAGGTACAGCAGTTATCATGGGCGAGTTTAATCCACATATTGATTGGGCTAACCAAACTGGTAGCAATGCAGAGGAGGAAGATTTCCTGGAGTGTATTCGGGATCGTTTTCTCGACCAATATGTCGAGGAACCAACTAGAGGGCTGGCCATCCTAGACTGGGTGATGTGTAATGAGAAAGGACTAATTAGCAATCTTGTTGTGCGAGGCCCCTTGGGAAAGAGTAACCATAATATAGTAGAATTCTTTATTAAGATGGAGAGTGACAGTGTTAATTCAGAGACTAGGGTCCTGAACTTAAGGAAAGGTAACTTCAATGGTATGAGACATGAATTGGCTAGGATAGACTGGCAAATGATACTTAAAGGGTTGACGGTGGATAGGCAATGGCAAACATTTAAAAATCACATGGATGAACTTCAATAATTGTACATCCCTGTCTGGAAATAAAAATAAAACGGGGAAGGTGGCTCAACCGTGGCTAACAGGGGAAATTAAGGGTAGTGTTAAATCCAAGGAAGAGGCATATAAATTGGCCAGAAAAAGCAGCAAACATGAGGACTGGGAGAATTTTATAATTCAGCAGAGGAGGACAAAGGGTTTAATTAGGAGGGGGGAAATAGAGTATGAGAGGAAGCTTGCTGGGAACATAAAAACTGACTGCAAAAGCTTCTATAGATATGTGAAGAGAAAATGATTCATGAAGGCAAACATATGTCCCTTGCAGTCAGATTCAGGTGAATTTATAATGGGGAACAAAGAAATGGTGGACCAGTTGAACAAATACTTTGGTTCTGTCTTCATGAAGGAAGACACAAATAACCTTCCGGAAATAATAGGGGACCGAGGGTCCAGTGAGAAGGAGGAACTGAAGGAATTCCTTATTAGTCAGCAAATTGTGTTAGGGAAATTGATGGGATTGAAGGCCGATAAATCCCTGAAGCCTGATAGTCTGCATCCCAGAGTACTTAAGGAAGTGGCCCTAGAAATAGTGGATGCATTGGTGATCATTTTCCAACAATCTATCAACTCTGGATCAGTTCCTATGGACTGGAAGGTAGCTAATGTAATGCCACTTTTTAAAAAAGGAAGGAGAGAGAATACAGGTAATTATAGACCGGTCAGTAGTGGAGGAAATGTTGGAATCTATCATTGAGGATGAAATACCAGCCCATTTGGAAAGCAGTGACAGGATCGGACTGAGTCAGCATGGATTTATGAAAGGGAAATCATGCTTGACGAATCTTCTGGAATTTTTTGAGGATGTAACTAGTAGAGTGGACAAGGGAGAACCAGTGGATGTGGTGTATTTGGACTTTCAAAAGGCTTTTGACAATGTCCCACACAAGAGATTGGTGTGCAAAATTAAGGCTCATGGTATTGGGGGTAATGTACTGACATGGATAGAGATCTGGTTGGCAGACAGGAAGCAGGGAGTTGGGATAAACGGGTCCTTTTCAGAATGGCAGGCAGTGACTAGTGGGGTGCCACAGGACTCAGTGATGGCCCCCCAGCTATTTACAATATACATTAATGATTTAGATGAAGGAATTGAGTGTAATATCTCCAAGTTTGCAGACGACACTAAGCTGGGTGGCGGGGTGAGCTGTGAGGAAGACGCTAAGAGGCTGCAGGGTGACTTGGACAGGTTAGGCGAGTGGGCAAACGCATGGCAGATGCAGTATAATGTGGATAAATGTGAGGTTATCCACTTTGGTGGCAAAAACACGAAGGTGGAATATTATCTGAATGGTGGAAGATTGGGAAAAGGGGAAATGCAACAAGACCTGGGTGTCATGGTACATCAGTCATTGAAAATTGGCATGCAGGCACAGCAGGCAGTGAAGAAGGCAAATGGTATGTTGGCCTTCATAGCTAAGGGATTTGAGTATAGGAGCAGGGAGGTCCTACTGTAGTTGTACAGGGCCTTAGTGAGGCCTCACCTGGAATATTATGTTCAGTTTTGGTCTCCTAATCTGGGGAAGGACATTCTTGCTTTTGAGGGAGTGCAGCGAAGGTTGACCAGACTGATTCCCGGGATGGCAGGACTGACATATGAGGGGAGATTGGATCAACTGGACCTGTATTCACTGGAGTTTAGAAGGATGAGAAGGGATCTCATAGAAACATATAAAATTCTGACGGGAATGGACAGGTTAGATGCAAGAATAATGTTCCAGATGTTTGGGAAGTCCAGAACCAGGGGACATAGAATAAAGATAAGGGGTAAGCCATTTAGGACTGAGATGAGGAGAAACTTCTTCACTCAAAGAGTTATTAACCTGTGGAATTCTCTACCACAGAGAGTTGTTGATGTCAGTTCACTGGATATATTCAAGAGGGAGTTAGATATGGCCCTTATGGCTAAAGGGATCAAGGGGTATAGAGAGACAGCAGGAAAGGCGTACTGAAGTGAATGATCAGCCATGATCTTATTGAATGGTGGTGCAGGCTCGAAGGGCCGAATGGCCTACTCCTGCACCTATTTTCTATGTTTCTATGTTTCTAAAAGCCCTTAACAGCAATCCTCCAACCAAAGTCCCCAGTTCCAACCTTAGCTGCAGCCGAATGCAGAGATGGACTTTGATTTTGTCAGATTATACATATGATATTGAGTACAGACGATCAGCTGATCACAGTAATGCTGATGCAATGTCTAGATTGCTTTCCCCATCACAAGTTACACCCGATAGGGAAGAAGTGTTTTATTTTTCATACATTGATGAACTGCCAGTCACAGCTGAAGAGATTGGTAGAGCAATCAAACGTGACCCAGTGATGTCAAAGGTTTATGATTATATTGCAAATGGATGGCCAAACCAGGTAACCGACAAAGATATTCATCCATTCTTCATTCGAAGGAATGAATTATCAGTCAATAAAGATTGTATCATGTGGGGTGCAAGAGTGGTTGTAACAAATAAATTCAAGTCCAAATTATTAGGAGACCTCCATGACCAGCAGTTATTTATGGTGGCCAGGTCTTGATAAAGATATAGAGTTCATCGTGAGTCAGTGTACGACATGTCAATCGGTAAACAAGCAACCACCATCAGTGTCATTACAGCCATGGAAATGGCCTCCCAGGGTGTGGCAAAGGGTACATATTGATTTTGCTGAGCTAGAAGGACAACAATTGTTCATTGTGATTGATAGCCATTCAAGAGGATTGAGGTGTTTCCAATGTGGAAAATAACAACAAGTAAAACATTAGACATTTTACGAAGATTATTTTCTTCATTTGGCCTCCCAGAAAAGATTGTTTCGGATAATGGACCACAATTTCATTCAGAAGAATTTGCACAGTTCACAAGCAAAAATTAGTTGAAACATACCAAGGTTTCACCGTACCACCCTGCTTTGAATGGTGCAGCCGAGCGCACTGTACAAATTGTAAAATGTGCCCTCATAAAACAAATGTTAGATCCATTGGCTAATTTTCTAATGCCATATCGTGATACTCCTCACACAACGACTGGTAGAACACCAGTAGAGTTGTTTCTCAAATGACAGCCACAAACCAGCTTCTCGTTGTTAAAACCAAATTTGGCACAGTCCGTAGAAGAGACACAATTAAGATAGAAAGAGAGTCATGATAGCGATAGAGTAAAAGAGAGAAGTGTGAAATTAAACCAGAAGTTGAGAGTGAAGAACCATCACCATAAATGGTTAAAGTGGTTACCAGGAAGACTGGTGAAGATATGTGGTCCTCGCACATATTTGGTCAAGATGTTTGATAATGGACAGGTTAGGTTTGTTCATGTTGATCATATTTTACCTACAGACATGGAAGGAGTCGAAGGTGGGAATGATTCAATTATTTCTGACTCATCAGATAGTTTTGATATACCAGTAGCATATCCTATATCTAGTGTACTGGAAACAAATCCAATAGAATATCAGAATTTAAGTCTGAGTCCGAGTCAGGAAAACAAACAGCTTGAAGTTGTAGTGAGTTCAAATGAAAATCAATGAAATTCCATGGAGGAAAACGTTCCTCAGGATGAGCCTCAAAATGAGTTTAGATTCGACACCATGTTTGCAAGGTTTTGTTCGAGAGCGAAGGTATCCTCTTTGAAACAGAAAACAAGTGGTTAAGTTAAATTTGTAAATATGGAAAAAAAATCTATACCCTGTGTTATATATAAACATGAAAGTTATGTATGATGTATGTTATAATAACTTCTTCATTAAGGATGGAGAAGTGCAATGTCTGTAAGGTTGTAATGTTTGTAGCTTCACATTGTGGATGTGGACATATTGTGTACTGCAACTACAGAGTTAATAATTAAACAGAAGCAGCAGGTTCCGGAGACTTCTGAGAGCTGCCTGCCATGTTAGAAAGCTATGTGTGCTTGTGCTCTGTGAATATATCACAGAGACATCTGGTGGTCATGAAAGGCGCTATATAAATGCAAGTCTTTCTTTCTATATCTGTAATCTCCTCCAGCCCTACAATCCACCAAGATCCCTGCGCTCTGCCAATTCTGGCCTCTTGAACATCCGATTTTAATCGCTCCACCATTGGTGGCCGTGCCTTCAACTGCCTAGGTCCTAAGCTCTGGAATTCACTCCCTAAACCTCTCCACATTTCCACTTCTCTTTCCTCCTTTAAGATGCTCTTTGACCTAGCTTTTGGTCATCTACCCTAACATCTTATATGGCTCGGTGTCAAATTTGGTTTATTGATAACGCTCCTGTGAAGTGCCTTGGGACATTTACTACATTAAAAGGGCTATATAAATGTAAGTTGTTGTTGCTGCTGTTGTTGGTGTTTAAGCACTGATATTATTCTGGTGAAGCTGCAAAATGGTGCTGGGTCTTCTACTTGAATCTCTGAAATCCTTTTGTGTGATGGCACAGCCATGATGTGGTTAGGTGGGGAATTCCAAGGTCTTGGCCCAAAAACCACAACATATGTCCAAGTAATGATGTTTAAAACACGAGTTTGGCCTTAGCTGACGTATTATGTCCAATTCTGGGCACCACACTTTAGCAAGTATGTGAAGGCTTTGGAGAGGGTACAAAAGAGATTTACTGGAATGGTTCCAGGGTTGAGAAAATTCCGTTTATGTAGATAGTTTGGAGAAGCTGGGGTTGTTGCTTGTTTTTCTTCCAGCATAGAAGGCTTTGCAGAGATTTGATAGAGGTATTAAAATCATGCAGGGTTTAGATAGAGTAAATAAAGATAAATTGTTTCCAATGGCTGAAGGATCGACAACAAGTGGGCACAGATTTCAGGTGATTGGCAAAAGAACCAGAGGCGACATGAGGGAAAACCTTTTTACACAACAAGTGGTTAGGATTTGGAATGCACTGCCTGATAGGGTGGTGGATAAAGATTCAATAATAGCTCTCAAAATGGAATTGGATAAATACTTGAAGGAGCTAAAATTGCAGGGATATGGGGAAAGAGCGGGGGCCTTGGAGTAACTGGATTGCTCGTCGAAAGAGCCAGCGCAGATTCGATGGACCGAATGGTATCAAATTGAAAACAAGGGCATACAAAATGGCCAAGACTAATGGGAGGCCAGAGGATTGGGAAACATTTAAAAGCCAGCAAAGGACGACGAAAGAAAAAATAAAGAGAGGGAAGATAGATTATGAAAGCAAACTAGCACGAAATATAAAAACAGATAGCAAGAGTTTCTACAGGTACATAAAAAGGAAAAGAATGGCTAAAATAAATGTTGGTCCCCTAGAGGATGAGACTGGGGAATTAATAATGAAGAACAGGGAAATGGCAGAGACTTTGAACAAATATTTTGTATCGGTCTTCACAGTAGAAGACATTAAAAACATCCCAATCGTGGATAATCAAGGGGCTATAGGGAGGGAGGAACTTAATACAATCACTATCACTAAAGAAGTAGTACTTGGTAAAATAATGGGACTAAAGGCGGACAAGTCCCATGGACCTGATGGCTTGCATACAAGGGTCTTAAAAGAAGTGGCTGCAGAGATAGTGGATGCATTGGTTGTAATCTACCAAAATTCCCTGGATTCTGGGATGGTCCCAGTGGATTGGAAAACTGCAAATGTAATGCCCTATTTATAAAAGGAGGCAGACAGAAAGCAGAAAACTATTGACCAGTTAGCCTAACATCTGTTGTTGGGGAAATGCTGGAGTCCATTATTAAGGAAGCAGTAACAGGACATTTGGAAAAGCATGATTCAATTAAGCAGAGTCAGCATAGTTTTATAAAAGGGAAATCATGTTTGACAAATTTTCTGGAGTTCTTTGAGGATGTAACGAGCAGGGTAGATAAGGGGTAACCAGTAGATGTGTTGTATTTGGATTTCCAGACGGCATTCAATAAGGTGCCACATAAAAGGTTACTGCACAAGATAAAAATTCACGGGGTTGGGGGTAATATATTTGCATGGATCGGGGATTGGCTAAGTAACAGAAAACAGAGAGTCGGGATAAATGGGTTATTTTCCGGTTGGCAAACAGTAACTAGTGGGGAGTGGGGTACCGCAGGGATCAGTGCTGGAGCCTCAACTATTTGGAATCTATATTAATGACTTGGATGAAGGGACCGAGGGTAATGTAGCAAAGTTTGCTGATGATACAAAGATAGGTGGGAGAGCAATCTGTGAGGTGGACACAAGAAATCTGCAAAGGGATATAGACAGGCTAAGCGAGTGGAAAATAATTTGGCAAATGGAGTATAATGTGGGAAAATGTGAGGTTATCCACTTGGGCAGAAAAAATAGAAAAGCAACTTATAATTTAAATGGCGAAAAATTGCAAACTGCTGCAGTACAGAGAGACCCGGGGGAAACACAAAGGGCGAAACTTTCACCTTCATTTTCGGCGGGTTTTCAGTGCTTTTCTCGGCGGTACAGCTGTTTTTGGGAGAGAAACTGCCCGGCACAAGTTTCCCCCTTAGTTTTTGAATGGTACCACCCAAATCTCAAAACTCCCGCCGGGACCAAACCGCCAACGTGCACCGCCGAGAAAATCGCCAGGGCGTAAGTTTGGCCTCAATGGAAGCCCGTCCAGATCGCCGAGAGAACCGCCCTGTAAAAGCTGCTTAAACAGAGCGGTAGGTGAATACTCTGCAAACAAAGGTAAGTTAAAGGTTCTTTATTTTTTTTATTGTAAAACGACAATTACCTTTAAAACTGTCTTGGGAATGTTTGTTTAACTCTTTATCTTTTTTTTAAATGAAAATGTTTTCTTTAAGTTTGCCCCCCCTCACTCGGCCCAACCGCAGCCTTGGACTAAATTTTTAAAAAATTTAAGAACTGCCCGTTTCACTTAATTTCCCCTTTAACCACCGAGAAATCAGAGAATAGTGGCGCAAGATCCATTTTCTCGCGGGCGATTATTTTTTAACTTAATTATAGAAATTTTCACCAGCGTTACTTGCAAACCTTTAGTGGCTTTTCTGGCCAGGCAATCGGGCGTTGAGGGGCTCTCAGGAAAGTCTAGCCCAAAAGGTGAGTATGCAGGTACAGCAAGTAATCAGGAAGGCAAATGGAATGTTGGCCTTTATTGCAAGGGGGATGGAGTATAAAAGCCGAGAAGTTCTGCTACAACTGTACAGGGCATTGGTGAGGCCACACCGAGAGTACTGCGTACAGTTTTGGTCTCCGTATTTAAGGAGGGATATACTTGCATTGGAGGCTGTTCAGAGAAGGTTCACTAGGTTGACTCCAGAGATGAGGGGGTTGACTTATGAAGATAGTTTGAATAAGTTGGGCCTAAACTCATCAGAGTTCAAATGAATGAGAGGTGATGTTATCGAAACATATAAGATAATGAGTGGGCTCGATGAAGTGGATGCAGAGTGGATATTTCCACTCATAGGGGAAACTAAAACTAGAGGACATAGTCTCAGAATAAGGGGCTGCCCATTTAAAATTGAGATGAAGATGAATTTCTTCTCTCAGAGGGTTGTAAATCTGTGGAATTCTCTGCCCCAGAGAGCTGTGGAGGCTGGGTCATTGAGTATATTTAAGGCAGAGATAGATAGAATTTTGAGCGATAAGGGAAATAAAGGGTTATAGGGAGCGGGCAGGGAAGTGGAGCTGAGTCCATGATCAGATCAGCCATGATCTTATTAAATGGTGGAGCAGGCTCAAGGGGCCAAATGACCTACTCCTGCTCCTATTTCTTATGTTCTTATGAATGGCCTCCTTCTATGCTGTACTATTTATGATTCTATGATTCTTTGTGTGATGGAGGGGTATTTGGAGTTGATGCCATTCCTATGGTGCTGCTGCTGTTATCCTTCCTGGTGGTAGAGGTCACAGGGCTGTGAGATGCTGTTGAAGTAAGCTTGATGAGTTGCTGCAACGCATCATGTAGATAATACATACTACAGCCGAAGTATGCAGCAGGTGGTGTATTAGAACTACAGAAAAGGATATCAACTTCAGAATAGATGAGGCTTGGTCAGCTTGCAAATAAATGAATAGAGTTTAGAAGTGCAAAGAAATGGGCAGGGAAGATATGCAGAAGCACAGTGGAGTTAGTATCTATGTTATATGGTGTTGACACTTGGACATTTAATGAGAAACTAGATGGCACCTACACAAAACTATTGAGAAGAGCTTTAAATGTCAGCTGGAAAAAACACATTCTCAATGAGATACGATATGGAGACTTACAAAGGAACATAGGAATAGGAGTAGGCCATTCAGCCCCTCGAGCCTATTCCGCCATTTGATGAGATCATGGTGATCTGCGATCTAACTCCATATAACTGACTTTGGCCCATATTCCTCATTACCTTTGGTTAACAAAAAGCTATCAATCTCCGATTTAAAATAAACAATTGATCTCGCATTAATTGCTGTTTGTCAAAGAGAGTTCCAAACTTCTACCAACCTTTGTGTGTAGAAGTGTTTCCTAATTTTACTCCTGAAAGGTCTGGCTCTAATTTTTAGACTATGTCCCCAAGTCCTAGAATCCCCAACCAGCAAAAATAGTTTCTCTCTATCTACCCTATGTTTCCCTTAATATCCTGAAAACTTTGATCAAATCACCTTCCAAATTCTTAGCACTCGAAATTGATGGCTTTATCACCCACTGCCGCCGACATTCCTCTTGAAGTTGTGCCCAGTGCCACTTTCCATTTGGTGTGGAGCGCGCGGGAGTGGAGAACTACCGGGAACCGCCTGCTGACATCAGCGGACGGCCGAGTGGCACAACTGACCTCCCGCCTGCGGGAGTTGGTGCCAGAACGAGGAAGGACCACTGGTTGGAGGCTGTTCTATCCTCGACGGTGAGTATGAAGAGCTGAAAAAAAGGTTAGTAAACATTTTTTAAATGTTTTCTTTACAGCGACTTACCTGGATGGGGTCCCCTGAAGGTGTTCCGATGTTTTTATTTGTTGATGATTTTACTTTTCAGGTCTTCGACCCTCCGTGGGCCCGACTCCATCCCCGGCGGCAATTGGGCGGCAAGTGCCTTTGCGACCGAGATTGGGAGCTCCCGCCCACTGCCGCCCAGATTGTCGTCATATGTCCCTCTTTTGCTGCCCGCCGCCCTTTCAAGGACCTTTTTGACGAAAACCCCATCCAAAGTACCGTCAGGTACCTCGGCGGCCATCGGTGCACATTCTGAGGCTGAACTCCAAGATGTGGTCGACGTATTTACTGAAGCATACAAAAGCATGGGCCATACACTAAACATCCGTAAGGCAAAGGTCCTCCACCAGCCTATGCCTGCCGCACAGCACTGCCCCCCAGTCTTCAAGATCCACGGCGCGGCCCTCGACAACGTGGACCATTTCCCATACCTCGGGAGCCTCTTATCAACAAAAGTAGACGTTGATGAAGAGATTCAACACCGCCTCCAGTGCGCCTGTGCAGCCTTCGGTCGCCTGAGGAAAAGAGTGTTCGAAAACCACCCCTCAAATCTACCACCAAGCTCATGGTCTACGGGGCTGTATTATACCCGCCCTCCTGCATCCTGTATGGTTCAGAGGCATGGACTATGTATAGTAGACACCTCAAGTCGCTGGAGATATATCACCAATGATGTCTCCGCAAGATCCTACAAATCCCCTGGGAGGACAGATGCACCAACATCAGCGTCCTCATCCAGGCTAACATCCCCAGCATTGAAGCACGAACCACACTCGATCAGCTCCACTGGGCAGGCCACATAGTTTGCATGCCAGGCACGAGACTCCCAAAGCAAGCGCTCTATGCGGAGCTCCTTCACAGCAAACGAGCCAAAGTTGGGCAGTGGAAAAGTTACAAAGACACTCTTAAAGCCTCCCTGATAAAGTGCGACATCCCCACTGACACTTGGGAGTCCCTGGCCAAAGACTGCCCTAAGTGGAGAAATTGCATCCGGGAGGGTGCCGAGCACTCCGTGTCTCATGGCCGAGAGCGTGCAGGAATCAAGCGCAGGCAGCGGAAAGAGCGTGCGGCAAACCAGTCCCACCCACCCCTTCCCTCAACGACTGTCTGTCCCACCTGTGACAGAGTCTGTGGCTCTCGTCTTGGACTGCCCAGCCACCAATTTTGGCCCCTTAGACTGAGACAGAATAACAGCAAAAATAAAGCAAAGGTGACTGAAGCATACGATCAGTCAGAGCAAAAGAACTATAGGACGGAAATTTTATGCTGCCGTACGTGTGGGATTGGAAGTGGGTCGGGGGTAAAATGTGCAAAAAATGGGAGCGGGTCAGGATCGCGCCATCATCCCAACTCCTCCTGCCTTTAACTCGCCACATTTGCCAGCGTGCCATGGACCCGGACGGCAGAGGCAGGCGCCCTAATTATCCTCATTAATGCCTTGTTGTCAGACCCATAACATTGCTTTTAGCCAGACCTTTTGAATTGCACTACATGCCCACAGGAATCAAATAGCTCAGGAAACACGTCTGTCTACCTCAGGCGAAAGCTCAGTGGCCATTGAGCAAGATCATAAGAACATAAGAATTAGGAACAGGAGTAGGCCATCTAGCCCCTCGAGCCTGCTCCGCCATTCAACAAGATCATGGCTGATCTGGCCGTGGACTCAGCTCCACTTATCCGCCCGCTCCCCATAACCCTTAATTCCCTTATTGCTTAAAAATCTATCTATCTGTGACTTGAATACATTCAATGAGCCAGCCTCAACTGCTTTCCTGGGCAGAGAATTCCACAGATTCACAACCTTCTGGGAGAAGAAATTCCTTCTCAACTCGGTTTTAAAATGGCTCCCCCGTATTTTGAGGCTGTGCCCCCTAGTTCTAGTCTCCCCTACCAGTGGAAACAACCTCTCTGCCTTTATCTTGTCTATCCCTTTCATTATTTTAAATGTTTCTATAAGATCACTCCTCATCCTTCTGAACTCCAACGAGTAAAGACCCAGTCTACTCAATCTATCATCATAAGGTAACCCTCTCATCTCCGGAATCAGCCTAGTGAATCGTCTCTGTACCCCCTCCAAAGCCAGTATATCCTTCCTTAAGTAAGGTGACCAAAACTGCACGCAGTACTCCAGGTGTGTAAGGGGTTTTCACAGGGTTATTGTTGTGCCTTGGGTGTCTCTCTCTGGGCTTCTGCCCTCAAAGCTTATGCCTGGCCTGTGAGGTACCCTGAGTGCTGCAAGAGCACCCCTGGAGAGACTGTGTCCACAGCTTATGAAGGGGGTTTTGAGACTCGTACGTCCCCACAGCTTATGCCTAGCCTGTGAGGCACCTGTGAGTGTCAAACACTCCTAACCCCTTCTTCCCTAGCCTGTGACACACAGTTGAGCGTTTTCAAGGCGCTCCTAGCTTCCCTTACACGGTTCTGACATAAGACTCACGATCAGGAGATGTAATACAATAGAACTGAGACAAGGTGATTCCAAGAGGAACTTTAGGCTTCCAATTTATTTGGCAAGGTGTAACTCAACAAACAGCAATACACCAACAAAACAATCCCCCTAAATCCCACTAAACGGACACAACGAAAATCTTTACACCAGTTTAGCAGTACAATGCCCAACCTCCCACCTTTCCTGGCCTAACTGAGTTGGGAGTTCTGGGGACCAGAGGTTATACTCACTACTGTGCCTTCCGCAGTCTGGTGGTTTGTTTCTTCTATCTTTGGTGTCTTCGGACACTGGTTTTCCTTCAGTGTCGAGAGGCCTGTGGTTGTGGTTGTTGAATCACGAGGGCAGGGAAAATCATCACTCCTTTATACCACTACGTCAGAAACCCCTTTTTTATAGCCAGATTATCCAGTCCGCCTCTCCTGCTGAAGTCGATTCTTCTCATTGTGGACTTTTGATTTTGAAAAATGCAGCAGTTTGAGGTTTTTAGATTTTTTTTCCCCACTGATCTTAACCTACTCAAGGTTTGAGTGGGTGTTGATTGCATTGGCCTCCTGTAGCCATTGTGCTAGTCTGGCCTGAGCCAGATATTTCTATGCCTGATGAAAAAGATGTTGGAATATGTATGTGGCATTGTTTAAATGCTAATGTTTTCAAGGGGCAAGTTTCGAGGGTATACAGTTCCCAGACAATTTGATTAGTTCCAATGTCCAAACTGGCCCTTTTGATATTGACTCCACCCCTTTTCTTGCAGACCTTTAAAAAAATCCCAAATTCGATTAAAGTTCGTAGTTTCTTCCATGTGCACTTTAGGATTTCAAACTTTCTGGTAGATAGTTCCAAATTAAATTCCCTTTCCTATGAGTCCAAACACTGGGGGGGGGTCTCCATTTGTGTCCCAAAGTTTTCCTTCCATCGGTTTCAATTCACAGCACAGACTGATCCCACAGCCCTTTTCCTTCTGGGTAAAATGAGGGGTTTTTCGTCCTCCCCTACAGGTGCAGCCTCACCAATACCCTGTAGAGTTGCAGAAGGACCTCCCTGCTTTTGTACTCCATCCCTCTCGCAATGAAGGCCAACATCCCATTCGCCTTCCTGATTACCTGCTGCACCTGCAAACTAGCTTTTTGGGATTCATGCACAAGGACCCCCAGGTCCCTCTGCACCTCATCATGTTGTAATTTCTCCCCATTCAAATAATATTCCCTTTTACTGTTTTTTTTCCCAAGGTGAATGACCTCACATTTTCCGACATTGTATTCCATCTGCCAAACCTTAGCCCTTTCGCTTAACCTATCCAAAACTCTTTGCAGCCCCTCTGTGTCCTCTACACAACCCGCTTTCCCACTAATCTTTGTGTCATCTGCAAATTTTGTTACACTACACTATGTCCCCTCTTCCAGGTCATCTATGTATATTGTAAACAGTTGTGGTCCCAGCACCGATCCCTGCGGCACACCACTAACCACCGATTTCCAACCCGAAAAGGACCCATTTATCCCGATTCTCTGCTTTCTGTTCGCCAACCAATTGTCTATCCATGCTAATACATTTCCTCTGACTCCGCATATCCTTATCTTCTGCACCTTATCGAATGCCTTTTGGAAATCTAAATACACCACATCCATCGGTACACCTCTATCCACCATGCTCGTTATATCCTCAAAGAATTCCAGTAAATTAGTTAAACATGATTTCCCCTTCATGAATCCATGTTGCGTCTGCTTGATTGCACTATTCCTATCTAGATGTCCCACTATTTCTTCCTTAGTGATAGATTCAAGCATTTTCCCCACTACAGATGTTAAACTAACCGGCCTATAGTTACCTGCCTTTTGTCTGCCCCCTTTTTTAAACAGAGGCGTTACATTAGCTGCTTTCCAATCCGCTGGTACCTCCCCAGAGTCCAGAGAATTTTGGTAGATTATAACGAATGCATCTGCTATAACTTCCGCCATCTCTTTTAATACCCTGGGATGCATTTCATCAGGACCAGGGGACTTGTCTACCTTGAGTCCCATTAGCCTGCCCAGCACTACCCCACTAGTGATAGTGATTGTCTCAAGGTCCTCCCTTCCCACATTAATCATTAATGCAAAGCATGGAAATCCAAATAAATACTCCCACATGATACCTGCTTAATTGCCTAAAGGAATGGCTCTTGCAGAGTTCATTTTGAGCACAGATTTAGGTGTCAAGTTTGCAAGTCTTTGCTGTGATTTTGGAAACCACTCTCACCTCATTGCTACTACCTATCACACCATTGACAGATTGGTCCTCTGACCTAAACTTGACCTGCTATCTAGTACATCAGCATGGGTGTCGTTTATATTGTCTCACCTTGGTCCTCAGAATCAGACCACGAACAGCCCCAAAACCAGCAACCGCAGGCCACCACCAACCTTGTCCTCAACGACCTGATGTTTCACAGGACAGAGGGCATCAGCACAGAGCTGCAGCATGCCCAAGGCAATACCCCCAACATAGGATATACAGGCAAAGGATCAGCTTCCTCAACATGACTGAGCAGCAGTGCCAAAGACGTTCATGCTATCGCACCAGGTCAGCGCAGACATTTGCAGATTATTGGAACCAGAGCTGCAGCCCAGAGGACCCGGTTTATATGCCTTACCAGTGGCTGTCAACGTCACCAGCGCCCTCAACTTCTTTGCCTCAAGCTCCTTCCAGGCATCTGCAGCAGACATTTGCGGCATCTCACAGTCGGCCACCCACAGATGCATCACCCAGGTCACCAATGCCATGTTTGACAAGTCAATCAATTATGTCAACTTTGCCACTGATGAAGCCAATGTTACTGCGTGGGCGCTCAGCTTTGCTGCTCTGGCTGGCTTCCCACGGGTGCAGGGTGACATTGACTGCACATATGTGGCCATCAGGGCACCCCATCATTACAAACATTGTGTTTGTCAACCGAAAGGGCATCCACTCCCTCAATGAGCAGCTCATCTGCAACCATCGGAAGATCATCATGCATGTGTGCCAGATTCCCCGGCAGCTGTCATGACTCTTTCATCCTGCGCCAGTCCACCTTCCCTCAGCTCTTCACACAGCCAAACATACTTGCCAGCTGGTTACTTGGAGATAAGGGTGGTCCACTGAATACGTGGTGCATGACACCCTTGAGGAGGCCAAGTACTGAGACTGAGGAGAGATATAATGAAAGCCACATGTCAACTAGATATGTCATAGAGAAAACAAGAGATATGCTCATATGCGTTTCAGATACCTTGACAGATCTGAAGGAGCCCTTCAGTATGTACCAGCCAGGGTCTCAAGAACCATGGTTGTCTGTTGCTCCCTGCAAAACATAGCACAGCAACAAGGATCAGCACTGCATGAAGAGCAAGATGCAGAGAGCACAGCCGCTTCAGAGAAGGAGGAGGAGAAAGAGGAGGAGGAGCATCAGCTGGAAGACGAGGATCATATCCCCTTGCTATACAGTACAAATGCACACGAGGCCCAAACTAGAGAGAAGGTCACTCTGTGACCAGTTACCTTTATTACCAAGACCTCGTGATGAAGGTGGGTGGAGCTTCCCCTTTTATACCTGAAAGTCCAGGTTAGGAGTGTATCCCACAGGTTCACCACCTAGTGGTCAGTGTTCTCAAGGTGTACAACTTAGGTCAGTTTATACATGGATTACAATGACAGTTGAATACATGACATCACCTCCCCCCCAAAATCTTATTGGGATCACAGGTTAAGTCTCTCTGGTGGTTTACACTCCCTTGTAGAGCGCCTGAGTTGGGGCTCCGCTTGTTGGGCGCTGGCCTGAGTGTCTGCTGTTTGCAGTGCCTCAGGCCTGTCCGGACTGCCGACAGTTACTGGGCTCTCCTCCACTTGGTTCCGGTGTTCGGTCACCTGTGATGGAGTGAACTCTACATCGTGTTCTTCCTCTGCTTCTTCTATGGGGTTGCTGAACCTCCTTTTAGTTTGATCCACGTGTTTGCGGCAGATTTGTCCGTTGGTAAGTTTAACTACCAGAATCCTGTTCCCCTCTTTTGCAATCACAGTGCCTGCGAGCCATTTGGGCCCTGCAGCGTAGTTGAGGACAAAAACAGGGTCATTGACATCAATACATCGCGCCCTCGCATTCCCATCATGGTAGTCACATTGTGACCGGCGCCTGCTCGCAACAATTTCTTTCATGGTGGGGTGTATAAGGGATAACCTGGTTTTGAGCGTCCTTTTCATTAGCAGCTCTGCGGATGGAACCCCTGTGAGCGAGTGTGGTCTGGATCTATTGGCCAACAGGAGGTGTGATAAGCGGCTTTGTAGGGAACCCCCTTGGATTCTGAGCATCCCCTGTTTGATTGTCTGCACTGCTCGTTCCACCTGGCCATTTGAGGCCGGCTTGAACGGTGCCGTTCTCACATGGTTGATACCATTTCCTGCCATGAAGTCCTGGAATTCAATGCTTGTAAAGCACGGGCCATTGTCGCTGACCAAGACGTCCGGTAGACCATGGGCGGCAAACATTGCCCGTAGACTTTCTACCGTGGCAGAGGATGTGCTTGAATTGAGAATGTCACACTCGATCCATTTGGAGTAGGCGTCTTCGACAACCAAAAACATTTTTCCCATGAAAGGACCTGCGTAGTCCACATGGATGCGTGACCATGGCTTGGCGGGCCAGGACCAGGGGCTAAGGGGGGCTTCCCTGGGTGCATTGCTCAGCTGGGCACACGTGTTGCACCTGCGAACACAAAGTTCCAGGTCTGCATCTATCCCTGGTCACCAAACGTGTGACCTGGCAATTGCCTTCATCATGACAATGCCCGGGTGCTCATTGTGGAGTTCTCTGATGAACATCTCTCTGCCCATCTGGGGCATGACTACTCGGTTTCCCATAGTGGGCAATCGGCCTGAATCGAGAGTTCATCCTTGCGCCTGTGAAATGGTTTAAATTCCTCAGGGCATGCCCCGTACATGGCTGCCCAGTCCCCATTCAGGACACATTTCTTGACTAAAGACAGTAGCAGGTCTCTATTTGTTCAGACTTTGATCTGACGGGCTGTCACGGGTAAGCCTTCGCTTTTGAAAGCTTCAACAGCCATGACCATCTCAGCAGCATGCTCGGTTACCCCCTCAGTGGTGGCTAGTGGGAGCCTGCTGAGCGCATCGGCGCAGTTTTCAGTATCCGGCCTGTGCCGAATTGTATAGTCATAGGCGGCTAACGTAAGTGCCCACCTCTGTATGCGGGCCGATGCATTTGCGTTTATGGCCTTGTTGTCGGCCAAAAGGGACGTTAGGGGTTTGTGATCTGTCTCCAGCTCAATTTCCTGCCAAACAGGTACTGGTGCATTTTTTTTACAGCATATACACATGCAAGCTCTTCCTTTCCTACCATCCCGTAGCCCCGTTCTGCCTGGGACAGACTTCTGGAGGCATAAGCTACCGGCTGTAACTGACCCTTGGCATTAACATGCTGCAACACACACCCGACCCCATAGGACGACACATCACACGTTAAAACAAGTTTCTTACATGGGTCATATAGCGTTAACAGATTGTTGGAGCATAACAAATTTCGTGCTCTATCAAAAGCCCTTTCCTGGCTGTCCCCCCAGATCCATTCACGACCTTTGCGTAGGAGCACGTGTAGCGGCTCTAACAGCATGCTCAATTTGGGAAGGAAGTCACCAAAAAAGTTCAGGAGCCCCAGGAACGAACACAGCTCCGTCGTGTTACGGGGTCTAGGTGCTCTCTGGATCGCTTCCGTTTTGGACGCAGTAGGTCTGATCCCGTCTGCTGCTACCCTCATCCCCAGGAATTCTACCTCTGGAGCTAGGAAGATGCACTTCGCCTTTTTCAGTCGCAGACCTACCTGGTCCAGTCTGCGTAGCACCTCCTCCAGGTTGTGGAGGTGTTCTTCAGTATCGCAACCCGTGATGAAGATGTCGTCTTGAAAAACCACCGTCCTTGGAATCGACTTGAGGAGACTTTCCATGTTTCATTGAAAGATCGCGGCAGCCGAGCGAATCCCGAACGGACATCTGTTATACTCAAGTGTTTTAGGAACTCCGATGATAGCCAGCCAATGATGATGATGCAGAAGGTACTGAAGCTATTGACAGGGGTGTTGAGCAAGTGGAATGCTCTGTCCTGAATGGTGTTGAGCGTCATGAATGAGACACATTTTGTGAAATTTGATCCTCAAAACTATGTTCTTTACTTTACTGAGACCATTTTCAGCTCCACATTAGTTACAACAATCTGATGAGATATCAAGGCTCATGAACAGATGTCATGGCTCTCTGCTCTACTTCCTGTCATTAGCACTTAGTGAATAAGTGTTAGTGACAGGAAGTAGGGCAGAGATCCATGACATCTGGTCTCCACCTCCTTTATGCAGGCTGAAGATTTATGGGCCTTCCTTGAACGGGATGTGGACTGCCATCACATGCAATATGCTCAGGCAACATGTTGCCATGAAAATGAAGCAGGAGGCAATGTTCCCACGCATCTTATCTCATGTTTCTTTGTTTCATTGGTGATCTGCTTATTTGGAGAGGTGATCAGATGAAGCAGGTTTTATGACCTTGTCCACTCTTCAATCAGAGGATCAGAAAGTGGCAGGAGAAGCTCTATAGGTATTAGGCCAAGGGTCAGAGATGGTAAGCGATGCAGTGGGGGTTTGCAAAGATAGAGGGGTCAAAGATGTTTTTTTGGGGAGGATGGTGCTGACAGGGAGGAGGACACTGCCTGATGAGGAGGACTCACTTACAGTAGCAGGGGGGCCACGTAGAGCAGCTTGGTGGGAATGCAGTATAAATAGATTACAAGAGGAGTCCTCATTTTTAATGCTGACCATAACTTACTGTTAACTTCGCCACTCATCCATTATCACAGATATACAAGTCATATCTGTAGCTCTTCATCGTGCATATTAACTTGTATCACCTGTGATTGTCATGTCATCTCTATTGAAAAGTTATGTCTGGCATTACTGGTGCTATCTTCTCTTGGAAAATGTATTCGAGAAGAATGTTGAATGTAAACAATGGAAATTCACATCCCACAACAACAGACTAATTAGCACTCCCACTACATTGAAAACAAATCACAAAGGAATATAATGCACCATCAAACATTTTTTTAACCCCCTTACCCAATTAACATTACCTAATTCTAATTCTTTCTCACTTGGGAGTTATGAAATCAGCTCATTCGAGAAATATAAATCCCAACTCTTGAGACTTTGTAATGTATCCTCCATATCACTGAGCTAATTATTGTACAATATAATACAAGGCCAGATGCTGATTATCAACAGGTAATTGGTGCTTTTAAGTCAGAATTTCTACGGATAATGTGGTTCATCACTATAGTGGTTATATCAGTCTCCACTAGAAAACACTGTTAGAACTCCCCAGACTAGAAATGAACAGCCCTGAAGTGGGAGCATAGAGATGGAGAATGATTATATCCCAACCAGATATAACCTCTCTAGACTACCTCACGTTTTTATATGTGACAAGTATGAGGTAAAGTACGGGTATTGATGCAAGATAAGCTGATGGGTCCTGATAATTAAGAGAACCCTGAGGATTGAAGGGTAGTGCTTAGAAATTAAAATTAGATTTAATTACTCCCTGAACTCAGACTTGTCCTGATGTAAACATACTGTGTGTAAATGGGACCCAATTATTTTTAACTTATCTTTATGCAATGTTACATTTCTAGCATTCATGTATCAAAATACAACGTGCAATTATTTTTAACTACATTTTGTCACAAAGCTGAAAGGATTCGCTAGCTCTGTGACTATCCATGAAACTACAGTATAGCATTTGGAGTAGAACAGCCCTCATTTTTTAAAACTAATCCCTGCTAGGGGGAAGCTGGAGGGAGGTTCAAAGTAGTCAGATAAATAACTCTCAATGGAAGTTATTTAGTACCCACTGAATAATGTACCTTTTCCCCTATTCTTCTGAAGATGATTTATTTTGGGGTACAGGCAGTCCTCCAGTGTTTCACTCGGGTAGCCATTTTTCATGTGTGAGACTAAACAATGGTGTTCACAGTCTATTTGACTGTGGAGGCATTACAGTTAAGTTCAGTTATATCATTGCCAGATGTTAATTTACACACATCTTCCAGTAGGTCTGACTAGAAGGCTAAAAGGAACGGGATGATTTACCCCACAATACCCTCCCTTGCCCTGGGACACAGAAGACAATTGTTGTATGCCTATGTCCATCCTTACTGAGATTAGGTAGCCCAGCACACAACTTGGCTCAAATCTGGAATTGTCCTGATTTGTATGGCTCAATACTGCACCACATAGTCGATTCATCTATTCATTCTTTGGAGGAGTTGAATATTTTTAATATTGTAACTGCACAGGTTGTGTAATCAACACTTGAACATCGAAAACCAAATTCCTATAAATCTGATTCATGGTTATGGGATTTGTAACATATGTTTGCTTGCTCTCTAAGCCATGCATGTAATATCAATCATTAAAAAAACAGATTCAGAAGTAATCTAGTAGCAAGTGCATTGACTGTATCAGGGGGCTTGAGATTGATCAAAGTGAATTAGTACTAAGATGGGTGAATTAGAACTAGGATGGTATCATAACCACTCAGAGCACAGAACTGAGGCAGTGTACTATAGACGCTCTAAGTTTGTTTTTTGAGATTCTCCAATGCACCCACTTCTGGCTTTAACTGAGGCTCAGGTGGGGCAGCAATTAATACAGCATTTAACCGCATAATTACATGGAAATCAGGGGGTTTTCAAATGAATTTAACTTTCCTTTGCATTTAACACCCCCAGCACAGGTTTCCCCCAACTTGGGAAACTCATCAGTGAAAAAGAGACTAGTTTCAGATGCAGCTCATGGGGGTCTTTGAGAGATTCGCGATCTCAATAAAGGCTTAGTGCTGACAGGTGCTTTGTCAGTCTCTCTGGCAAAAGTTTAGCTTTTGAGAAGTTTGCAGCCTATCTAACAGACACTAGCAGGATGGGAGGCGCCATAGATGTTTTTGACAGTACATCAGAAGGGGAAGAAAGCTACCTCCACGGCAGCGATGACGTGCTGGGATCGGCAGGTGCACGGGAGAGAGGTGCACGGGAGGAAGGGGCACGGGAGAGAGTACAGGAGGGAGGGTTACGGGAGGTGAAGGGCTAGGGAGGGAGGGGCTAGGGAGGGAGGGGCACAGGAGGGAGGGGTATGGGAAGGAGGAGCATGGGAGGGAGGAGCACGGGAGGGAGGAGTATGGGAGGGTGGAGCATGGGAGAGAGCATGGGAGGGAAGGGCACAGGAAGGAGGAGCACGGGAGGGAGGGGCACGGGAAGGAGGGGCACAGGAAGGAGGGGCACGGGAGGGAGGGGCACGGGAAGGAGGGGCACGGGAAGGAGGGATACGGGAGGAAGGGGCACAGGAGGAAGGGGCACGGGAAGGAGGGGCACGGGAGGGAGGGGCACGGGAGGAAGGGGCACGGGAGGAAGGGGCACGGGAAGGAGGGGCACGGGAGGGAGGGGCACAGGAAGGAGGGGCACAGGAAGGAGGGGCATGGGAGGAAGGGGCACGGGAAGGAGGGGCACGGGAGGGAGGGGCACAGGAAGGAGGGGCACAGGAAGGAGGGGCATGGGAGGAAGGGGCACGGGAAGGAGGGGCACGGGAAGGAGGGGCACAGGAAGGAGGGGCACAGGGAGGAAGGTGCACGGGAAGGAGGGGCACTGGAGGGAGTGGTACCGGAGGGAGAAGCACCGGAGGGAGGAGCATGGGAAGGAGGGGCAGGTGGAAGGGGCACAGGAGTTAGGAGCACATGGGGGGAGGAGCATAGGAGAGAGGAGCATGGGAGGGAGGGGCATGGGAATCTCGGGTACAGGAGGGTGAGGCACAGGGGAAGGGGTACGGGGAGGAGGATAACGGGAGGGAGGGGCACGGGAAGGAGGGGCATGGGAGGGAGGGGCAGGGGAGGGAGGGGTATTTTGGGAGTGAGAATAACGGGAGGGAGGGGCACAGAGGAGAGGCACATAGGAGGGAGGCATAGAACAGCAGAGTGGAGACCAACAGAGGGACCAAGATCGCAGGAGGCACTATCCATATGACAGACAGAGGCTCAGCTTCCTTGACCTCTCTGAAGAGCCCACCATCAAGGGTGGTGAATACAAGGCCATTAACACCTTGTTGGCACTGCAGGGGTGATCATTGTTTCCATTCATGCCACTTCAAAGCATACGTTTGCAAGGGCTGTGGAACAATGGGACACCTCCAACATATGTGCAGGCGAGCTGCAAACCCTGCCAATCCTGCAAACCACCATGTTGCAGAGGAGGACAGATCCACGGTGGATCATGATGAACCAGAGCCTCGGAACGAGGAGGCAGAGGTATATGGGGTGCACACATTTACCACAAAGTGTCCCCCAATAATGCTGAAGGTTGAATTAAATGGACACCCGGTGTCCATGGAGCTGGACACAGGCACAAGCCAGTCCATAATGAGCAAAAAGACTTTCAATAAATTGTGGTGCAGCAAGGCCTCAAAGCCAGTCCTCACTCCTATTCGTACTAAACTGAGAATGTACACAAAGGAACTGTTTCCCGTAATCGGCAGTGCTACCGTAAAGGTCTCCTACAATGGAGTGGTGCACGAGTTACCACTCTGGGTGGTACCGGGCGATGGCCCCACGCTGTTTGGCAGGAGCAGGCTGGGAAGGATATGGTGGAACTGGGACAACGTCCGAGTACTTTCATCTGTCAACGACACCTCATGTGCCCAGGTCCTAAACAAGTTCCCCTCGCTTTCAAACCAGGCATCGGAAAGTTCCAAGGAGCAAAAGTGCAGATCCATTTGATTCCGGGGGCGCGACCCATCCATCACAAGGTGAGAGCGGTACCTTACATGATAAGAAAGGGTGGAGATCGAACTGGACAGGCTGCAACGAGGGGGCATCATTTCGCTGATCGAGTTCAATGAGTGGGCCAGTCCATTTGTTGCAGTCCTCAAGGGAGACGGCACCATCAGAATCTGTGGTGATGACAAAGTAACTATCAATCGTTTCTCACTGCAGGATCAATACCCGCTACCAAAGGCAGACGACCTATTTGCAATACTGACGGGAGGGAAAACGTTCACGAAGCTGGACTTAACCTCGTCCTACATGACGCAGGAGCTGGAGGAATCATCGAAAGGCCTCACCTGCATCAACATGCACAAAGGTCTCTTCATTTACAACAGATGCCTGTTTGGGATTCAGTCAGCCACGGCGATATTCCAGAGGAACATGGAAAGCTTGCTGAAATCGGTCCTGTGCACCGTGGTCTTCCAGTACGACATCTTAGTTACAGGTCGGGACACCGTCGAGCGCCTGCAGAAACTGGAGGAGGTTCTTAGTCGGCTCAATCATGTGGAGCTCAGGCTAAAATGCTCGAAGTGCGTTTTCTTGGCGCCTGAAGTGGAGTTGCTGGGGAGAAGAATCGCGGTGGATGACATCAGGCCGACCGACTTGAAGACTGAGGCAATCAAGAACGCACCGAGACCACAGAACGTGACGGAGCTGCGGTCGTTTCTAGGACTCCTGAACTACTTTGGTAATTTCTTACCGGGTCTTAGCACATTGTTAGAACCCCTGCACTCTTTACCGCATAGAGGAGATTATTGGGTATGGGGTAAAAGCCAAGAAAATGCCTTTGAGAAAGTTAGGAAGCTGTTATGTTCAAACAAATTGCTTGTGTTGTACGATCCATGTAAGCTTTTGGTACTAGCATGTGATGTGTCGTCATACGGGGTCGGGTGTGTATTGCAACAAGCAAATGAATTTGGGAAATTGCAACCAGTTGTTTATGCATCCAGAAGTTTGTCTAAGGCCGAGAGTGCTACAGTATGATCGAAAAAGAAGCGTTAGCGTGTGTTTACGGGGTAAAGAAAATGCATCAATATCTGTTCGGGCTCACATTTGAATTGGAAACCGACCATAAGCCACTTATATCCCTCTTTTCTGAAAGCAAGGGGATTAATACGAATGCATCGACCCGCATTCAGAGATGGGTGCTCACATTGTCCGCATACAACTACGCCATCCGCCACAGGCCAGGCACAGAAAACTGTGCCGATGCTCTCAGCGGGCTGCCATTACCCACCACAGGGCTGGAGATGGCACAGCCCGCAGATTTAGTTATGGTAATGGAAGCATTTGAGAGTGAGTAATCACCTATTACCGCCCGACAGATTAGAACCTGAACGCGCCAGGACCCCTTACTGTCCTGAGTAAAAAACTGTGTGTTCCACGGGAGTTGGTCTAGTGTCCCATTAGAGATGCAGGAAGAAATAAAGCCGTACCAACGGCGCAAAGATAAAATGTCTATACAGGCCAACTGCCTCCTATGGGGTAATCAGGTAGTGGTGCCAAAAAAGGGCAGGGACACTTTCACCAGTGATCTCCAAAGCATCCACCCAGGCATCGTAATGATGAAAGCGATAGCCAGATCCTACGTGTGGTGGCCCGATATTGATGCAGACTTAGAGTCTTGTGTGCACAAATGTAACACATGTTCCCAGTTAAGCAATGCACCCAGGGAGGCGCCACTACATTTATAGTGCTGGCCCTCCAAACCGTGGTCCAGGGTCCATGTCGACTATGCAGGCCCATTCTTGGGAAAAATGTCTGCTGCCACCATTGAAAGCCTACGAGCCATGTTTGCCATGCACGGCCTGCCTAATGTCCTTGTAAGTAACAATGGACCGTGCTTTACCAGTGCCGAGTTCAAGGAGTTCATGACCCGCAATGGGATCAAACATATCACATCTGCCCCGTTTAAACCAGCGTCCAACAGTCAGGCAGAACAAGCAATTCAAACAATCAAGCAGAGCTTGAAAAGGGTAACTGAAGGCTCACTGCAGACTCGCTTAACCTGAATCCTGCTTAGTTACCGCACAAGACCCCACTCGCTCACTGGGGTATCCTCCCGCTGAACTGCTCATGAAAAGGGCACTTAAGATGAACACGAACAGGTAGAGAGCAAGCGGCTTCAATAGAATACATATCATGATCTCGCAGATGTGTCACGTGAAATTGAGATAAATGATCCCGTATTTGTGTTGAACTATGGACAAGGACCCAAGTGGCTCCCTGGCACTGTTTTGGCCAAAGAGGGGAGTCGGGTGTTTGCGGTCAAACTCTCAGATGGACTCACCTGTAGGAAACACTTGGACCAAACCAAACTCAGATTTACAGACTATCCAGAACAACCCACAATAGACTCCTCCTTTTTCAACCCTCCAACACACACACAACTGACCCAGCGGTTGACCACGAAGCAAAACCCATCACCCCAGCAGCCCAGCAGGACTCATCACACCCAGCAGCCCAGTAAGGCCAGCTGCGCAGCAGTCCAGCGAGGGCCCAACAAATGACTCACCAAAACCAGCATTTGCACCGAATCGATCAACCAGGAAAAGGAAGGCCCCAGATCAACTCACATTGTAAATAGTTACAATATTGACTTTGGCGGGGGGGGTGGGGGGGGCGGTGGAGGGGGATGTGTTGTTATGTCATGTATGTAAACCTGTAACTACCATGTCTAACCACCAAAGGGCTTATGCACTTAAGGGGAAGCTAGATCAGCAATCAGGGAGACAGGAACAGAAGGTAATGCTGATATGGTTAGATGAAGAAGGGTAGGAGGAGGCTTGTATGGAGCATAAACATCGGCATGGGCCTGTTGGGTGAAGGGTGTGATCCTGTGCTGTAAGTACTTTGTAATAAGCATTGGCCTGAGACTACAAGCCAGTAAGTGTCAACTACGAATTATATTTTTCCAGCATTTTCTGAGAAAACTCTTTAATAATACAACATGATTGTAAACAACTGGAATGGAATTATCTGTTTTTCTGATCTTTCCAATATCTCAACAGAGTTTGACAATGGCCATTATAAAGTATAACATTATAAAGTATAACATATAAAGACAATAAAATTGTTATCCAATAACAAGCTAAAGACATTTTCAGGCCTTTGGTTCTTCTATAATAAGGTTAGTAAGCTAATTATGGAATTAGCTTATTATTCAAAATTGCCCTTTGTTAATTCTCAAAAAGACAGTTTGCTCCAACAATGCTCAAGAAATATATGTGCTGAATTAAAAGATTTACTGTAAAATGGCACAATTCACACACAGCAGCAACACAAACCATTTTGCAAGTTTTATGCTTCAGTGTTTTATTTTCGGTAATGTTTCAGTGATTTCAATTCAACCAAGGTCACAAGTTTTTTAATTCTCCCGTACAGATGTTTCACAATTATTACAGGAAGTTGACTTCAAGAAACACATCTGAAGGTTCTTCACAGAGATATGGGGAAAAATGGACAATTGCGTATACCTATATTATGTTCTATGCAAAAACAAAATGTTAAATCTTCTGAATAATTCATTCCTTGGGAGTTTTAGATATATATGCACATACCAACAGCACGTTCTGTCACTAATCAGCAGTGACAAACCATTGATAATAAATGTCATCACTAATCCTTCACTGAGTCCAAACTGAGAAAAGAATAGCTTGAAGACCATTCACTCCAACAGAGAAATAATTTCATTTAATATTCCAAAGCCATTAAATATGGCTTTGCTGAATGAAATCAGTGATCGATGAAATGACTGAAAGTTCATGCAATGCTAAGCAGTGGGAAAAAATAAGAAATTTCCTCCACGCTTTTACTTGTACCAAAATTGCAAAAATGTGTTTGTAAAGAATACATTATAATTTTATTAAAAACAGCAGAGTAAATCTTGCTTCCAGGTCTCTATGGTATACACTACTGCCATTAAAGTACATTGTTGGCAATGATGGTATGTTACGATTATCACTGCTGAAAGTGTAATATAATAGCGGAAGTGTAAGCCCCGTCCTCCAAACTCTAGGAGTAACGTTTCGCCATCACTACAACTGTGGCTGACATAACAGCTGCTGTTCTTTTGCATTGTTTTCTACTGTCTGAAAAGGTGACAACACTTTTGAATCACTTGAAATTTTACTGGCATTACTGGAGGTTGGTGAATTGCATTTCATGAATATGTTTGTAGATGAGTGGAGCTCCATTGCCCTCTCACCATAGGAGTGTGGGCAGTTGTTAGCGCACTTGCTGATGCAGAAAGTGATGTAGAAATGATACCAGCAGGTTCAGTAGAACATAACAAAATGCACCTTCAATTGTGCCTCCCCACCGCCACCCCACCCCCCAGCCCCCGTCGCCGCCCCTTTCTCCCTTTCTTTCCTGGAGGTGCTTACTCGTGCTAGGTTAAGGTTTTAAAAGGCCATTTCAAGAATCTGGTATGTCCCCCAAGTGGCCACTCTAAATGGGCTCAAATTTCCCCAACCCCTTTTTCTGGCGCCCTCATCCGAGGTGCGCCACTTTTGTCCGCCTTCAAGCGCACCGAAAATCTTCCTCACGATTCTGGCCACTCTCCAGCCTCTCCTTGGTGGTGGCGTAGCATGGCCCAGAGGATTGGGGGTGGAGCCAGGTCCCGGTGCTGAAAACAGTGCCAGGACCTCTGCACATGCGCGTTAGAGTCTGTGCGCATGTGCAGTAGCTCCTGGCAGGCCGAATCTGTGAGTGTGCGCTGGAAGCTGTGTGGAAGGGACCCGAAGCATGCCATCCCTAGCCCTGGCTGAATGGGCTCCCTCATCGGCGGCCCGCTGCGTTCCCTAAGGTAGGACTTCTATTTTTTATTTGTTATTTACTGATTGATTGATTGCTTATTACTTTGGTCTTGGTGCTTTAGGTGCAGGGTTCCTTCTATTTTTTATTTGTTAATTAATTGCTTATTACTTTTTGTGCTTGATGCAAATATACTGCTTTGTTTCGCGCCGCACCCCCCCCCCCCACTCCCCCCAACCCGGTTCCCTTCCCTCCCCCATCCCTGTCTTAATGTCCACCGATGTAATAATGTGCGCTGCTTTCTTCACTGCCAGCAATGATTTTCAGAGCCGGCCACATACGCTGACCTAAGTCGATTTGAAGTAAGTTTTAGCTGGCCAAAGTAGCATAAATGGCCAAAACTGGCATAAGTGGCTGGGAACACCCTCTTTTGAAAAAAAAACTGAACTAAAAAAAAAAATCGTACCAAACTAAATTACTCTGGAGCAAGTTTATTGGGGAAAATGGCGTTTTTCAATTTACGCCAGAAAAACCAACTTACTCCAAAAAAATTGGAGCAAGTCATGGCCAAAATTGAGCCCCAGATGTCTAGACTAAAGTGTAATTTTGAGGAGTTCAGTTCCCCGTCTGAGGCATTGCCAGATTAGAGCGCGAGCTGGCAATAGGGCCACAACACCTAAGGGCTGATTCTACCAGAAATGCAAATTGCAAAATTACCTCTTACATCTTTGCAGGCTGCTTGATCATGAGGAGCATCACAAGCAAGCCCGATCCTGACCTCACGAAATGTCTACCTATGTGCATTTTCCAACAGGTCTCACTGATAGCATCCAGGAACAGGAACCTTGGCTGATTTTCTGGGAGATTAATAATAGGGCTCCTGTTATTGCTTTGGCTGTGATTAACTAGCTCAGCACAGATCGGAAATTGAAGCTGGGTCTTTCACTTTAAATTTGAGACCCACCAACACGCTTAAACAGATTTTAATTGGGCCCCAGGATATTTATTTTTGAAACAACTCGGTCCTGTCATCGCGGGACCGAAGTTCAGCTTCCTGATAAGGCCTCTGGCTGCCGGAAAGTGGTGGCCGTGCGATGGTGTCGAATGGCCGCTGATTTTTCGGCGAATGGCCGCCGCTCGCAAAATTCTCCTCAGGGGCTTTTCCGGCGGTGATTATATCCACCCCACTCCCCCCCACTACCAGCCGCTGCACGTCGAAGCCTCCTAAGTGCATCATCAAAGCACACACCGCCAATGTCCTGCCCCGGAAGCGAAATTCAGCTGAGAAAGTCTTCCGGCCGCTGGCTTTTTCTGTAGGTGCACAGTGTGTAAAATGTTATGGTGTATGAAATGATACAATGAACTCCGTACTGTGAGCCATTGACTAGGTGTAACCTGCTCAGTCTTTAATGGCTTCCAGAAGTGAAGATACAAAGGTGAAGTTCAGGTTATATACCGGGCCCAGCACGAGTGTACCTATGACCCTAGGACCTCCGACGGTACTGCCCTCTGGTGGTGGGCAGACCTTATGTACAAAAATTAGAGAGAGGATGGCAGCAGTCAGTGATCAAGTGACATCACCTAGCTGGAGCGTGACTTGTGCCTGCGATGCGATCGCTGCTGCCACATCACTCATGGCATGGGCCATCCCGTCTGGGACGCCACTATCGCTGCTGGAGTGCATCTGCACATGCGCAAAGGAAACCACCGTGCCCTAAAGTTTCGCCTGGGCCCAGGAAGATTCGAACGTGTCTGTGCATACGCAAAATGTAGAGGTTTTTTTAACCACCGTGATTTTCGACTGGGGTGGCCAACCACAGGTGTGATCAGGCCTGATTTAGCGCCCCCAATCATTGAACCTCATTTTCTGTCGAATTTTACAGACAGGGGCACAAACTTTTTCCAGGCGTTATCAGGACCGCCCCACCATCATTAACAGCCCGAAATTTCAAAAGCCGAAAATCCAGCCCTTTTTTTCGAAAAGTGTATGCATTTTGGGAAGTAGGATGTGTCTTATATTGTTGTTAAAGTCATTCTAAATCGTGCATGAACCGATGATGTTGTTTAATTCTAATGTAAAAAAAATTTTGTCCAGTACATAATAAATTATTGTTTTCTTTATTTAAAGTTTCTTTCGGAAAAATAACCCATTAAGTTAAATATAAAATTAAATCACGTGGATATAAAAAGGCATTTCACCCAAATTAAAGAATAACAACACATTATGTGCCTCTTGTCCCAACATAAGGCCATAACATTGTGCTCTGGCCTGTGCTCATCGCCACCAAGGCTTCCAATGGCAGAGAAAATTTGCAAAATGTTCCCTTTTTTTCAAAATGAGGTGAAATGGTTTTACTGCTCTGAGCTATCCAGGATGTTTCTCTCTTTACTTGTTTTCACCCTTATTATACCAGTTGTCTGCCAGCCACAACGTGAGCAGTTCGAAATGAGCACCTGACTCTGTTTAATGAGTTAGCCTCATGTTACAGAACTACAGTATTTTTTTTACACAGGATATTAATTTTATTCTCAGGACCATATTCAAAAATTCATTATATTCTGCCATAAGCAATGGATATAACAATGAGAGAATATCCAAGTCTTGGAAGAACATTCTGCAATAAAACTAATTGGCAATATCTAAGCCTGTAAATAAGCCAGACAGGTGCCACCAGGGATCTGAATTGAACTAAACTCTGCTATCTTCTAATACATTCCATGATGTACCAAGTAGTTGTCAGAGTAATTTCTGAAGACGTTTTTTCTCTTGGAACTTGTCACACTAAAGACCTATCAAGATACTGTTTTCATTCAGCACGTCACTCCTCATGTATTAGTGACTTACACATCAACTTTAATGGAATCCTCTTTGCTGCAATACTAAAGTTGGGGTGTAAGTACAGTATGTGGGTTCTGTAATTAAAACTTCAACAGCGGGTGACTGCAGACCACGATACAAATCTCTGACCTCTGTGTAAATGTGGGCTATAAGAATTCAGGTTCCTTCCACATGTAGTGTGGTGTCAGGAAGTAAATGGTTGATGAAGCTTCTCCCACCATTCAGCAGCTTCACAATATTCGTGAAATCTCACTCTTCTCCAAAATCTATTCACATTTATGAAGTACTTTGCTATTTTGTATTGCATGTTGCTTCCTTGAATTATTTAACAAATCTATTCAATTGTGTGAAAGTTCTCAAACTTTCAGAATGTTTCCACTTATTGGTACAAATGCTATCGAACACATGAGAAATTGCGAATCATCTCAGCTGCTCGCATATTTACATAAAGACAATAAATGCAGATGTGCTATAAAATTGTGTCGAACATATTTTAATTCTTACAATAATGATTGTATATTCATGCACCTGTTCTCCTTTTATCTGTGAATCAGCATGGCAATACAAGGATATGGAACCATCTGAAACAAAGATAAAGCACATTGCCTGCTTCTATTTTGGAAGGAAGGACAGATCAAAATGAAGGAAGGAAATAAAGGAGGAAAGTTGTATTCATAAAGTAGCTTTCATGCCTTAGAATGTCGCAATGTCAGCCAAATAAGTACCTTTGAAGTATAGTTATTGTTATAATACAGGGAGTGTAGCAGCATGGCAAGATCCCACAAGCAGCAATGAGAGAAATTACCGAATATTCTGTTTTAGTGGTGCCAGTTGAAGGGTGAATGTTGTCCAGAACATCAGGAGAATTCCCCTGCTCTTCTTCGAATAGTGCCACAGTATCTTTTAGGTTCACCTGAAAGGGCAGATGTGGCATTGGTTTAACATCTTACCCGAAAGGGGACACAATTCAACATACACACAGTTATAATAGGCACTTGCTGCACACAATCACAACAGACATATTTACACTGAAATTGCTGGAAAAAGAGGGCGTTAGGATACAATACATTGCCACGTATGTATCAAACTGCTCCACAGGCATTACATACAGTGCTGCGACCACAGCAATCGGAATAGCAAAAATCTGCAGAAGTACACATTTTACAATGAATCGGATGCAATTATTGGTTAATGTACACAAACTCGGCCAGTATTCACCCATACTACCATAGATGCTCTACCATGTGAGTTGTTAAGAGGGCACCAATAGCAACAAGTGCACAGTTCTTGCTAAACATAAGAACTTAGGAACAAAAGAAATAGGAGCAGGAGTAGGCCATACGGCTCTTCGAGCCTGCTCCATCATTCAATAAAATCATGGCTGATTTTCGACCTCAACTCCACTTTCCCACACGATCACCATATCCCTTAATTCCCCTAGAGTCCAAAAATCTATCTATCTCAGCCTTAAATATACTCAATGACTCAGCATCCACACCCCTTTGGAGTAGAGAATTCCAAAGATTCACAACCCACTGAGTGAAAACCATCCTGCTCATCTCATTCTTAAATGGCTGACCCCTTATCCTGAGACTATGCCTCCTAGTTCTAGATTAGAAACAACCTCTCAGCATCTAACCTGTCAATCTCCCTCAGGATCTTATATGTTTCAATAAGATCACCTCTCATTCTTCTAAAATACAGAGAGTATAGGCCCAATCTACTCAATTTCTCCTCATAGGACAACCCTCTCCTCCCAGGGATCAATCTAGTGAACCTTGCACAGCCTCTAAGGCAAGAATGTCCTTCCTCAGGTAAGGAGACAAAAACTGTGCAGAGTACTTCAAGTGTGGTCTCACCAGAGCCCTGTACAATTGTAGTAAGATGCCCTTATTCTTGTACTCCAACCCCCTTGCAATAAAGGCCAACATGCCATTTGCCTTCCTAATTCCAATAAGGTCATGGCTGATCTTTGATCTGAACTCCACTTTGCTGTACCTGCACGCTAACTTTCTGTGTTTCCTGTATGAGGACACCTAAATCTATCTGAACACCAACATGTCACCAGATAAAAACAAACTCGGCCTGTATTCACCCATACTACCATAGATGCTCTACCATGTGAGTTGTTAAGAGAGCACCAATAGCATGAAGTGCACAGTTCTTGCTATACATAAGTACTTAGGAACAAAAGAAATAGGAGCAGGAGTAGGCCATACGGCTCTTCGAGCCTGCTCCATCATTCAATAAAATCATGGCTGATTTTCGACCTCAACTCCACTTTTCCACACGATCAAAAAACAATAGCATGTCACCAGATAAAAAATATTCTGTTTTTCTATTCTTCCTACCAACATGAATAACCTCACATTTCACCACATTATAGTCCATCTGACAACTTATTGCCCACTCACTTAACCTGTCTATGGGCTAGATTTTACACTTTTGTGCAGATCACCCAAAAATAGGCTGTATTTCTGGCGTGGGCGGTAAAAAATAGGTTTTCAGATCGCCAGCTTGTCACCCATTCTCAAAGCCCCTAGTCTCCATTTTTGAAATTGGGCTTACTGCGAGTGATATGAAATGGGTGGTAGCGTTAAATCTCTCTGATCTTCTGCCGTAAAGTGTCGCCGTTGTTGTGTCTTTGGATGCTCTGATAATGACTCCACGAGGCAATGTGTTGTACTTGAGCTGTGGTGACCATAGTCCTTTATTGATAACTCCAGAGTGAGGATCACACCTGGTGGCCTGCCTTTTATACTAGGCCAGGCACACCTGTACAGGTAACCTACAAGTTTCCCACTGCTGTGCCCTCTGTCGGCACACCTTGTGATAGTACAAACAGTAGCCATGTAGGATACATGACATCACTCTCCCTCAAGCCTTCAGTGCAAATCGCCTCTGCATTGACTGTGCTCTGAGCTTAGCTCTATCTGGTTGCCCTTGGCGGGTCGTTTCAATCTTGGGTGAGTGGTTGGTGCAGTAGAGTGCTGGTGGTTGCAGCTTGTGTGTGTCCCTGACCACTCCATTCTCCCCCACCCACATATAGCTTATGCCAGAGTCTCATTGCATTCATATACATTCAAGTCCAGAAAAGCAAGTTTGCATTACATTTGTGGTTCAGTTGTGAGACAAGTACGTTAGCCTGGTGAGATACATTATCGATACGTACTGGGGATCGGTGACTGGTGAGTAAGGATAAACTAGTTCCAGAACTGCTGGATGGTGTCCAGGCAGTCTGGTGGCGGCACGGTGCCCGGTGCTGGCAGTGAGAACCCGGTTGGCTCAAGTTGCCTGCTCTTGGGGCTGTTGCCATTGTTTCTAGCGTCGGGCAGGTTCACAGATGTCTGTGACCTCCCTGTCCTTTCTTTGCACCTTGATTCACTGCTGCTCCCTGAGGAGCTGTCGTCTAGCAGTGCACAAGGAACTGCTGAATTGCTAGCCTGGGCGTTGTTTGGTTTGGGATCCTGGCTGGTCCCAGTCCCCTTTGAAAGGACTGTTACAGGTGACCCTTTGTTTCCGGGTATGGCCTTGGTGGTGATGGGGTCTGGGGACTGCGCCTTAGCACAGTTTGCTCTTTCAGGCTCGTGGCCGTTGGTGCCATCGGGTGCCTGAGAGGTGGAGCCGATCAGGGGCAGGGGATCGATACCGGTGCCGTTACCCTCCAGAGATCGCTTGCTCTGCAGCTCGTGTGTATTGGCTGCTTCTGGCCACACTCCATGGTGCATAACTCTAGTCCCAGGGACCTAGGCTACAGTGTTGAGTAGCTCACTGGATCTGTGTGCTCCCGGTTAGTGTTTGCCCGCTGCATTGGCTGTGTGAAGTTGAAATCTTACATCGCACAACGTTTCGTTACTTATTGTGAATACCCTGTAGCTCCGATCGCGATCGCGCGCCTTTTCCTTGCTTGTTGCATGGACACAATTCTGATCATCAATTACACATTTTATCTCTAACTCACAGTTGCTATTACATTGCTTGAATGTGTGGAACTGTCCCTTTAAGTGTGGTGGGTTGCAGGCTTCCTTTGAGAGCCTTGCTTTCTTTACCCCAATCCTATTTTCCGTTTGGTGCCACGTGTTGCTCCATCAGCGCTGCACCACGTGGTCTGGCCGCCACCATCTTTTTCTTCAGCGCATTACCTCGTGGTTCGGGCGCTATCTTTCCTTCATCCACGATGTCGACTGCTGTGATTCTCTTCTCCCCGGGTTCTGCCTCCAAAACTGGGAAGTCACCTCTGGATCCAATTTTCTTTCTCCGGAGTCCTGCCACTGGAACCTGGAAGGTGCGCTCGGGTCGTCCCACTTGGATCAGCTCCACGCAGTCGTGTTGGGCGGTCTGTGTCTCAGGTGCCATGCTGGTCTGCTCTCTGGTGCCACATCCAACCTCAGGTGAGGGCTTGCTTTGCCTCTGAGCACAGAGGACGTCGATCACTGGAGGGGTGAAGTCTTCCTACTTCCAATGGATCTCTCCATCCACCTTCTGCCGAGCAGTGTTGGTCCATCACCTGCAACAATCTACAGAGGTAACTTGTGCACCGCGCCATCATGGAGTACCTTAACATCCACGCTACCAATGCCTGGGATAAGTTCATCGATGTAGGTGCACAGCTTTGCCTGAACCGGGACCAACTTGGGTCGTTCAGCTTGATTGTCCCATAGCCTCTCAAAGGCTTCCTGATTCATTACTGACTGGCTTGCTCCCGTGTCCACTTCCATGAAGTCTGGAATGCCCTCTACCTCGACTTCCATCTTCAGTGGGGAACACTCGGTGGTGCAGGTAAACATGCTATGTACCTCCCCGTGGGACTGGGCTGCCTCTCTGCCTATCAATTCATAATCCGCGCTGGATTCCTGGCCATCTGCAGACTCTTCATCGACACAGTGAGTCATAATTCTCTTACACATTCGCTGGAGGTGGCCCTTTGTGCTGAAGCCCTTGCATACATAGTCTTTAAAATGGAACTGGTGAGCCCTGTGATTCCCTCCACAACGCCAGCATGGAGCTATTCGATTAGCCCCCCACGGCGTACTCTGAGTTAAGGGACTCGCGGACCTGTTCTCTCTTCCCTGAGAGGGTTTGCGTTCTACAGTCCAGCCTCTAAAAGGCGCCATTCTGTGCACAGTACCTGCCGGGTTTGAGTCCTAAGGGTGAGTCATCTGCCTAGAACCACAGGTCGAGGTCATGAATGCCTGGCTCACAGAGATGGCCTTCTGCAGTGTGACTGTGGTATCCGCTGACAGTAGCTTGTGAAGAAGGCCCCCATGGTCGATTCCAATGACATAAATGTCCCGCAGCGCTTCGGTGAGTGGTCGCCGAAATCACACGGTGCCACCAGCCTCCTGAGGTCTGCAGCGTATTTCGCGATTTCCTGGCCTTCGAGCCGTCGGTGGGTGTAGAACCGGTGTCTGGCTGTGAGGATGCTCTCCTTGGGCTTGAGTTGCTCATGGATCAGTGTTACGAGCTCCTCGTATGTCTTGGTCATTGTCTTTGCTGGTACCAGCAAGTCCTTGACGAGGCCATAGACGGTGGGCCCACAACTGGTTAGCAGGATAGCTCTGCGCTTATCAGCCAGTGTGGCCGGATCATTGCCTGCCAGGTCATTTGCTGTGAACAAATGGTCGAGCCTCTCCACAAAGGCGTCCCAATCATCACCATCGGCGAACTGCTGCCACGTACCAAGGTTGCCATTTTCACATGAAAGTCCGTAATCTCATCGCCAATTGTTCTGTCTTTGGATGCTCTGATAATGACGCCACGAGGCAATGTGTTGTACTTGAGCTGTGGTGACCATAGTCCTTTATTGATAACTCCAGAGTGAGGATCACACCTGGTGGCCTGCCTTTTATATTAGGCCAGGCACATCTGTACAGGTAACCTGCAAGTCTCCCACTGCTGTGCCCTCTGGTGGCACACCTTGTGATAGTACAAACAGTAGCCATGTAGGATACATGACAGCCATCCTTAGCAACAGCATGGCAAAGCTCAATTCATGTGATTCAGGAGGTCAAGGGTCATCATGACATGCGCAGAAGAGGAGACAGATAGAGAGGGAGCGAAGGCCTGTATAGGTGTGGTGTGGCTGCTTTGGGAGGAAGGAGGGAGAGTTTCGAGCTTTAGAGCAAATAAGGAAAAAAAAATTAGCTGTTATCAGCCAGATATTTTTCCAAATTTGGTGCCTATAATGAAGGGAGAGGAGGAGGCAACACAGCATGCTGTGGAGACTGACGCTGGCGAAAGCAGTGAGCTGGAAGAGGAGCACATTGGAAGGCGCAAAAGAACGAGGAGGTTCTTGGACGAGGAAAATGCCTCTCTCCTGCAGGAGGTTGAGTTACACTGGGGTGATTTGACCCAGGGAGGGCGTGGGAAGCCCATCCCAAAGGCTTACCAGAAGATATGGACCGAGATAGCAGAGTGGTCTCGTCGGCGAACAATGAGGTGCGTGAGGGCAACCCATGCCGCAAACGATGGAACGACCTTGTCGGATCCGCAAGGGTAAGTATTACATTTATTTACATGTACTTATGTATTTATATAATTTGATTTGTAAGAGTCATGAGTGACCGTCAGCAGATGTGAGATCTTTCACTTTTACCGGGAATGTTGTAGTCAAAGCCTGTGGTCACGGTGTACGTCTTTAGGTATAAAGAATGACAATTATGATAATAATCATGATTACATCTGTCGGTTAGGTGTTGTATCAGTGTCTGTGACAGTACCTAGCAATGATATCATGCAATGATCTCATGCCATGTTGTCCTGTGACCTTTTACAGAAGAAGCTATCGATGATGAGGTCCGTGCAGAGGCGAGCGGGTGGGGGGGCCACCAGTCCCCAGTGACATCACTGAGATGGAGGAGCGGGTGCTCACACTCGTGGGGAAGCACCCCAGACAGCCACGCAAGCATCTGCAGACCCTGAAGCGATGCCACGTGAGAAAAGTTAATCCCATTGCGTGATGTAAAGTCAATAGATGCCACACCCACTGATATCCGAACAATCATATATGGTAGATGATTTCTAAAATTATCCTGTAAATAATGCTGGCCTAATGAAAATCATTGCAATGCAGAATGTGTTGATGGTCATGAAATGTGATGTCTGTGATGATTTTGAGAGCGGTGGTGCTTTTGTTGTGCATATGTTGTGTGTAGCGCTGGAATCACCTTATGACCCGAGCACCCACTTCTCCTCTAATAACCTCATTTGTGTTTTGCAGCTCAGCCAGCAGCGTAGCTCCAGGCAAGACCACAGAGGCCAGAAGGTGGGGACGCGGGGCCGGACTCGCCGGGCTATTCTATCTCTAGTGCTGAGGAGCTCCGATTCTCACCCGTCAATCCGCTGGGTCTGTTCTCTACGGATGAGAGGGCGAACTTCGAGGAAACTGCATCGCCATGCTTCAGCAGCCATTCCACCCCAAGGCCATCTAGTGCTCCTCCGGTCATTCCCACCTCCACTCTGGAGGTACCCGCCATAAGCACCTCGCCACAGGGCACCCATTTGTCCCCAGGACGGCGCCGATCCCGCGGAGGTTTCGTGGACGCTGCAGGTCTGGTCCACAAGCGGCACATGAGAGCGGAGAGATGGTACAGTTGTCCAGGAGGACTGTAGATATTGGTGACCAGATCCTCGATGCATTGGGGGCATATCCCGACAGCTGGCCACCATGACTGAGTATGTTCTGCGGATAGCGGAGGCGATAGCCAGGAACACTGCTGACCCAGGCCTCCCAGCACTCCACCCCTAGGTTCCGCACAACCACTGCGAATGACAGATGAGAGGCAGGACCAAGATCCTGCTTCTGGATCAGAGAATGTCCTCCCCTAGGCAACCCCCACTCCCCGTACCCGTCCAACCACCACCTCTGCCTTCATCACCCCGCAATGAGGCACCACCTGAGGAGCTCTTCGGCCAGGCGACATGGAGCAAGAAGGGGAAGGAGTAGAGGTGGGGAGAAGAAGGGGAGGGGGGAAGGAAAGTGAAGTGAATGTCCACAGGTGATGGCTGTGTTATATCTCCATCTGGATGTATGCAGTGTATTGTAATGTGTGGGGGGAGGGGGCCACCCTCCTGCTTTGCATTTGTATTCTGTATTGCTGGACATGTTGACCATTTGAAAGATGTCAATGGTCGAAAAAGTGGGGTGTGGGCGGGGGTGGGGTGTTTTTGGCCATGATACTTATGATTTCAGACCAATATTGGTATTAAACTTTTGTTACTGCACGTAACTTTTGTCATGTATTCAACAATCATTGTAACCCATGTATAAGCTGACCTAAGTTGTACACCTTGAGAACATTGACCACAAGGGGGTGAACTTGTGGGAGACACTCCTAACCTGGACTTTCAGGTATAAAAGGGGATGCTCCAGCCACCTTCATCACTTGAGGTCTTGGTAATAAAGGTAACTGGTCACAGAGTGACCTTCTCTCAAGTACAGGCCTCGTGTACATTTATACTGTATAGTAAGGACATATCATTGGTGAGAAACTGGGATTTAAACCATGCGAGCATGGCCACTAGCAGCACAGAAGAGAGGTACTGTGTTGGTGATGATTGGGACGACTTTATTGGGAGACTACAGCAAAGTTTTGTCACTAAGGAATGGTTGGGACATGATTTGGCTGACAAACGCAGGGCTCACCTCCTGACGGTTTGTGGATCCAGAACATACTCCCTGATGAAGGACCTTCTAGCGCCAGAGAAGCCGGCGGACAAGATGTTCGAAGAGCTCAGTAAGTTGATCGGGGAACACCTTAAACCAGCAAGCAGCATGCACATGGCGAGACATCGGTTTTACATGCACTGGCGGCGAGAAAGGCAAAGCGTTCCTGACTTTGTGGCAGATCTCCGGCGACTGGCGAGCCTATGTAAGTTCACAGATGCATGCTGAGCGGAGGTGCTGTGAGACTTTTTTTATTGAGGGCATCGGGCACGCTGGGGTTTTCAGGAAACTGATTGGGACCAAAGACTTGACCTTGGAAGCGGCGGCTCTGATAGCCCAGACATTTATCTCAGGGGAGGAAGAGACCAGAATGATGTATGTCAAAAATCTTGGCTCAAATGCGGCAAACGACCAGGGAGTCAACATTGTTAATGCAACACACAGTTCTCTAGGCAGACAAGGGCAATCGGACATGCCCCAGCATGTAGTCGAACCTAAAAGGGGGAATTCAACAGAGACAATGGCTAGCTGAACGACGATTCATGCCATCGCAATGGACAATGCGGCCAGTAATGGGGCCATCAACACCAGTTAATGGTGCGCTTAAGGACAGTTACAGAGACAGTCAGAGAAGATCGACTGGTAATAGATCTTTTGTTTCCAACAACGGGGCCTCCAGCTCATGCTGGAGGTGTGGAGGCAAACACACAGCCAGAGCTTGCAGGTATCAGCAATATACCAGCAGAAACTGCAACGTCAGCAGTCACTTGGCGCGTATGTGCAGGAAGACTGCAGCCAAGTTGATGTATGAGGAGGACGGGCCCGATGTAAGCCCTATGAGGCCAAATGAATACTGGGGGAAATCGCTGGAAGTTGAAGTTCAGCGAGTTCATGTGGAGCACATATACAGTTCATATACCAGGTCGCCACCGATAATGATGAACGTGCTCCTCAATGGCATCCCAGTATTAATGGAGCTAGACACGGAGGCCAGCCAGTCCCTGATGAGTATCAAACAGTTCGAAAGATTGTGGGTGTCCAAGGCCAGGAGGTCAAAATTATTGCCGATTGATGCACAGCTACGGACATATACAAAGGAGATCATTCCAGTGCTAGGCAGCGCTATGGTAGTCATGACCCACAAAGATTCGGAGAACGGGTTGCCATTCTGGATTGTCCCAGGGGACGGTCCCGCACTACTGGGGAGGAGTTGGCTTGCTGTCATGAACTGGAAATGGGGCGATGTCAATGCAGTTTCTTCTGTGGAGCGAGTATCATGCTCACAGGTCCTGGACAAATTTGACTCATTATTTCAACCCGGCATCGGCACTTTCATGGGGGCCAAGGTAGTGATTCACATAAACCCAGAAGCCAGGCCAGTACACCACAAGGCCAGAGCGGTGCCGTATGTGATGCGGGAAAACACAGAATGCGAATTGGACCACCTGCTGAGGGAAGGCATCATCTCACCAGTCAAATTCAGTGACTGGGCGAGCCCAATCGTGCCGGTGCTCAAGGCAGATGGGTCGGTCAGGATAGGTGGCGATTACAAGGCCACCATCAATTGGGTGTCACTCCAAGACCAGTACCCGCTACCGAGAGCGGAGGACCTCTTTGCGATGCTATCCGGTGGCAAACTTTTTTCAAAATTGGACCTGATCTCAGCTTACATGACCCAGGAGCTGGCAAGTGAGTCAAAGAAGCTGACCACCATCACAACACACAGGGGGTTGTTTGAGTACAACAGATGTCCATTCGGGATTCGTTCGGGCGCCGCGATCTTTCATCGAAATATGGAAAGCCTCCTCAAGTCGATTCCAAATACAGTGGTTTTTCAAGATGACTTCCTCATCATAGGTCACGATAGTGAAGAACACCTCCACAACCTGCAGGTGGTGCTTCGCAGACTGGACCGGGTCGGGCTGCGATTGAAAAAGGCGAAGTGTGTCTTCTTAGCTCCAGAGGTAGAATTCCTGGGGAGGAGGGTAGCAGCAGATGGGGTCAGACCCACTGCGTCCAAAACGGAAGTGATCCAGAGAGCACCCAGACCCCGTAACACAACGGAGCTGCGTTCGTTCCTGGGGAATGACCCTTGTAAGAAACTTGTTCGATGCGTCATCCTATGGGGTCGGGTGTGTGTTGCAGCATGTGAATGCCAATGGTCAGTTACAGCCGGTAGCTTATGCCTCCAGAAGTCTGTCCCAGGCAGAAAGAGGCTACGGGATGGTAGAAAAGGAAGCGCTAGCATGTGTATATGCAGTAAAAGAAATGCACCAGTACGTTTGGCAGGAAATTTGAGCTGGAGACAGATCACAAACCCCTAACATCCCTTTTGGCCAACAACAAGGCCATAAATGCAAATGCATCGGCCCGCATACAGAGGTGGGCACTTACGTTAGCCGCCTATGACTACGCAATTCGGCACAGACCGGGCACTGAAAACTGCGCCGATGCACTCAGTAGGCTCCCACTAGCCACCACTGAGGAGGCAACCGAGCATGATGCTGAGATGGTCATGGCTGTTGAAGTTTTCGAAAGTGAAGGCTCACCTGTGACAGCCCGTCAGATTAAAGTCTGGACAAATAAAGACCCGCTACTGTCTTTAGATAAGAAATGTGTCCTGAATGGGGATTGGGCAGCCACATACGGGACATGCCCTGAGGAATTTAAACCGTTTCATAGGCGCAAAGATGAACTCTCGATTCAGGCCGATTGCCTACTGTGGGGAAACCAAGTAGTCATGCCCCAGAGGTGTTTATCAGAGAACTCCACAATGAGCACTCGGGCATTGTCATGGTGAAGGCAATTGCCAGGTCACACGTTTGGTGGCCAGGGATAGATGCAGACCTGGAATTTTGTGTTCGCAGGTGCAACACGTGTGCTCAGCTGGGCAACGCACCCAGGGAAGCCCCCCTTAGCCCCTGGTCCTGGCCCACCAAGCCATGGTCACGCATCCATGTGGACTACACAGGTCCTTTCATGGGAAAAATGTTTTTGGTTGTTGTAGACACCTACTCAAAATGGATCGAGTGTGCCATTTTAAATTCAAGCACATCCTCTGCCACGGTAGAAAGTCTACGGGCAATGTTCGCCGCCCATGGTCTACCGGATGTCTTGGTCAGCGACAATGGCCCATGCTTCACAAGCACTGAATTCCAGGACTTCATGGCAGACAATGGAATCAACCATGTCAGAATGGCACCGTTCAAGGTGGCCTCAAACGGCCTGGCGGAACGAGCAGTGCAGATAATCAAACAGGGGTTGCTCAGAATCCAAGGGGGTTTCCTACAAAGCCGCTTATCACGCCTCCTGTTGGCCAATAGATCCCGACCACACTCGCTCACAGGGGTTCCACCCGCAGAGCTGCTAATGAAAAGGATGTTCAAAACCAGGTTATCCCTCATACACCCTACTATGAAAGAAATTGTTGAGAGCAGGCGTCAGTCACAATGTGACTATCATGACAGGAATGCGAGGGCGCGATGTATTGATGTCAATGACCCTGTTTTTGTCCTTAATTACACTGCAGGGCCCAAATGGCTTGCAGGCACTGTGATTGCCAAACAGGGGAATAGGGTTTTGGTAGTTAAACTTACCAATGGACAAATCTGCCGCAAACACGTGGATCAAACTAAAAGGATGTTCAGCAACCCGATAGAAGAAGCGGAGGAAGAACACGACATAGAGTTTACTCCACCACAGGTGACCGAACACCAGAACCAAGTGGAGGAGAGCCCAGTCACTGTGGGCAGTCCGGACAGGCCTGAGGCACCGCAAACAGCAGACACTCAGGCCAGCGCCCAACAACCGGAGCCCCAACTCAGGCGTTCTACAAGGGAGCGTAAACCACCAGAGAGACTTAACCTGTGATCCCAATAAGACTTTGGAGGGGAGGTGATGTCATGTATTCAACTATCATTGTAACCCATGTATAAGCTGACCTAAGTTGTACACCTTGAGAACATTGACCACAAGGGGGTGAACTTTTGGGAGACACTCCTAACCTGGACTTTCAGGTATAAAAGGGGAAGCTCCACCCACCTTCATCACTTGAGGTCTTAGTAATAAAGGTAACTAGTCACAGAGTGACCTTCTCTCAAGTATGGGCCTCGTGTGCATTTATACTGTATAGTAAGGACATATCAACTTTGTTGCGCATTGTCTCAGATAGCTGGACCGTTACACACTGGTGATTCCTTAACATGAAAGGGTTAAATAAACCTTAACTTCAATCAACTTAAACTTTAACTGGCACCAAGCTGATGGGCACCATTAATGTCTGAGCTGCACACACACAGCAGTGTGTCAGCATTGCGATTCACAACAATGTTCTTTCAGGCAAATCGTTCAGTTATGAGCTCTTGACATAAGAGTCTTGCAGCCACCACGAGCCCTTTCCTGCGGTCTGGAGGGGGGCATGGGCATGGTTGCATAACCAGCCTGATTGTCTGGCCCGAGATCAGCATCCAGCCCCTCATCCTCCTCTTCCTCTCTCTCTTGAGGTGGACCATCAGTCCCTTTTGGCAATTCTTGTCCCCTCCTGATAGCCAGGTGTGCAGCATGAAGCACACCACCACGAATTGAGCTACTTGCTCAAGGTTGTATTGTAGCTCCCCTCCTGAGTGGTCCAGGCATCTAAAGTGCTGCTTAAGCACAGTTATTGTTTTCTGGACCACATTACTTGTGTCTCTGTGGCTCTGGTTGTATTGCTTCTTGGCCTTGGTGTGGGTTCACACAGGGGGTTCATCAGCTCGGTAGTTAGGCCATATCGGTTGTCACCAAGCATCCAGCATTGTCCTTGTGGTTGATGTTATGTCTCAAATAAAGCAATGTGACTGAGTACTGTAGACTTGAGTAAGTGTGACCTTAGTTTCCTTATTCTGACTCTGGAGTGCTGGCACAGCATGGAAGGCCTGCTTATATGCAGTGCTCCCAAGGGATGCTGGGATCCCTTGGGACTCCAGCGGATGCACCCTCTGGTGGCAGTAGAATGCTGGTTACAAGGTGTTGCATACATAACATCACTCCTCCCCCCCAAAGTCAATAGTGCACTTATTTACAGGGTGAGACGATCTGGGCTTTCTGTTCCCTCGTCGATCGTCTCAGTGCAAACACAGATGCAGGTAAGTTGGTTGGGCCTTCGTTGGGCTGCTGCGCAGCTGGCCTTGCTGGGCTGCTAGGGATGATGAGTTCAGCTTCGTGGTCAACCGTGATATCGGTTGCCACTTGTGTGTGTTTCGGTGGATCAAAGTTGCTGGTGTCCTCTTCAGGTTGCTCGTGGCTGTCTGTGAATCACAGCTTGGTTTGGTCCAAATGCTTTCTGCAAGTTAGTCCATTTGCAAGTTTGACCTCAAACACCCTGCTCCCTTCTTTGGCTACGACAGTGCCAGCAAGCCACTTGGGACCATGTCCATAGTTGAGTACAAATACAGGGTCACTGACTTCAATATCGCGTGACAAATTTGCGCGATCATAGTACATGCTTTGTTCATGCTGCCTGCCCTCGACATGATCATGGAGATCAGGGTGGACTAGAGAGAGCCTTGTTTTGAGTGCCCTTTTCATGAGCAGTTCGGCAGGGGGAACCCCAGTAAGCGAGTGGGGTCTTGTGCAGTAGCTGAGCAGGACTCGGGACAGACAGGTCTGCAGGGAGCCTTCGGACACGCATTTCAAGCTTTGCTTGATGATTTGGACTGCCCGTTCTGCTTGGCCGTTAGATGCGTGCTTGAACAAGGCAGATGTGAAATGCTTGATTCCGTTGCGGGTCATGAATTCCTTGAATTCAGCGCTGGTGAAGCACGCCCATTGTCGCTGACAAGGACATCAGGCAGGCCGTGCATTGCAAACATGGCTCGTAGGCTTTCGATGGTGGCAGTGGTGTGCTTACAGACATTATTACACACTCAATCCATTTTGAATAAGCATCCACAACAACCAAAAACATTTTGCCTAGAAACGGGCCAGCGAAGTCAACATGGATCCTAGACCACGGTTTGGAGGGCCATGACCTCAAACTTAGTGGTGCCTCCCTGGGTGCATTGTTCAGTTGAGAGCAAGTGTTGCATTGGCGCACACAAGACTCCAAAACTGAGTCGATGCCGGGCCACCACACATGGAATCTGGCTATAGCTTTCATCATTACTATGCCTGGGTGGATACTGTGTAGGTCGCATATGAACGTTTCCCTGCCTTTCTTAGGCAAAACCACGTGATTACCCCACAAAAGACACTCTGCCTGTATGGACATTTCGTCTTTGCGCCACTGGAACGGCTTGATCTCTTCATGCATCTCCGCTGGGACGCTGGACCAGCTCCCATGGAGGACACAGTTTTTTACAAGGCACAGTAAAGGATCCTAGCTGGTCCAGGTCCTGAACTGGTGGGCCATAACGGGTGACTTTTCGTTTTCAAATGCATCCATCACCAAGAGCAGGTCTGCAGGCTGTGCCATTTCCACCCCGGTGGTGGGCAATGGTAGCCAACTGAGAGCATCAGCGCAGTTCTCTGTGCCTGGCCTGTGGCAAATTACATAGTTATATGCAGACAGCGTGAGTGCCCATCTTTGGATGCGAGCAAAAGCATTGGTAGTAATACCTTTGCTCTAAGAATAGTGATATGAGCGGCTTATGGTCAGTTTCTAACTTGAACTTAAGCCCAAACAGATACTGGTGCATTTTTTTTTACCCCGTAAACACATGCCAGAGCTTCTTTTTCAATCATACTGTTGGCCCTTTCGGCCTTGGACAAACTCCTGGATGCATAAGCAACCGGTTGCCATGTTCCCGATTTGTTTGCTTGTTATAACACACACCCAACCGCGTACGAAGACACATCACAAGCTAGCACTAAACGTTTACATGGGTAATACAGAACAAGCAGTTTGTTGGAACATAACAGATTTCGGGCTTTCTCAAAAGCAGTCGCTTGTGATTTCCCCTATACCCAGTCATCTCCCTTGCGTAGCAACACATGTAGAGGTTCTAGCAAAGTACTTAACCCGGGTAACAAATTACCAAAATAATTGAGGAGTCCCAGGAACGACCGCAGCTCCGTCACGTTCTGTGGTTTTGACGAGTTCTTGAAGGTCTCCGTCTTGGTGTCGGTGGGTCTGATGCCGTCTGCCGCGATTCTTCTCCCTAAGAACTCGACCTCTGGCGCCAGGAAAACACACTTCAAGTATTTCAACCTAAGTCCCACATGATCTAGCTGACTTAGAACCTCTTCCAGGTTCTGCAAGTATTCGATGGTGTCCCAACTTGCGATCAATATGTCATCCTGGAAAACCACGATGCGCGGAACCAACTTTAGCAGACTTTCCATATTCTTTTGAAAAATAGCCGCGGCAGATCGAATCCCAAACGGGCATCTATTGTAAATGAACAGACCTTTGTGCGTGTTGATGCAGGCGAGGCCTTTCGGAGATTCTGTCAGCTCCTGCGTCATGTAGGCCGAGGTCAGGTCTAACTTGGTGAACGTCTTCCCTCCTGCCAGCGTCGCAAATAGATCGTCTGCCTTGGGTAGCGGGTACTGGTCCTGCAGCGAAAAACGGTTAATCGTTACTTTATAGTCCCCACAAATTCTGACCGTGCCATCGCCCTTGAGAATCGGAACAATCGGACTGGCCCACTCGTTGAACTCAACCGGCGCGATGATGCCTTCTCGTTGCAGCCTGTCCAGCTCGATCTCCACTTTCTCTCGCATCATGTATGGCACCGCCCGTGCCTTGTGGTGGATGGGTCGTGTACCGGGAACCAAGTGGATCTGCACCTTCGCCCCAGAGAAATTTCCGACGCCTGGCTCAAACAACAACGGGAACTTGCTCAAAACCTGGGCACATGAGGCATCGTTGATGGACAAAAGTACTCAGATGTCGTCCCAGTTCCAGCGGATTTTTCCCAGCCAGCTTTTGCCGAACAGTGTGGGGCCATCTCCTGGTACAATCCATAGTGGTAGTTCGTGCACCGCTCCATCATTGGAGACTTTTACTGCTGCACTGTCAATTACAGGGATCAGCTCTTTAGTGTAAGTTCTCAGCTTGGTATGAATAGGGCTCAGCTTGGGCCTTTGTGCCTTGTTGCACCACAGCCTCTCGAAGGCCTTTTTTCTCATGATAGACTGACTCGCACCCGTGTCCAGTTCTATGGATACTGGAATTCAATTCAGTTCAACTTTTAACATGATCGGTGGACATTTCGTGGTGAAGGTGTGTACCCCGTACACTTCTGCCTCCTCGGTACAAGTCTCTAGTTCAGTTTGATCCACCATGGATCGGTCTTCCTCTGCAACGTGGTGGTTTGCAGGGTTTGCAGCTTGTCTGCACATTCGCTGGAAGTGTCCCATTGTTCCACAGCCTTTGCACGCATAGTGTTTGAAGCGGCATTGATGGGCTCAATGATCACCTCCGCAGCGCCAACTAAGTGTTAATTGCCTCGCATTCACACTTGATGGCGGACTCTGAGTCATCTGAGGTCGTGCAGCTGCAGGCGTACATTCTGCCATATGCATTCCTGCCTGAAAATGACGTTACTTTGTGTACAGTATTTGCCGGTGCATCTTTATGCTGCAAAATTTGTTTGTGTTATCGCTGGTAGACATAAATACCTGGGCTATCGTTAAGGCTTTGCTCAGGTTCGGTGTTTCAACAGTCAATAGGAGGATAACCTCATGGCCAATGCCAAGCACAAAAAAGTCTCTTTGCATTTGCTCCAGGAATCCACTGAATTCGCAATGTCCTGCAAGGCGCCTTAGTTCGGCGATGTAGCTCGCCACTTCCTGGCCTTCAGACCGTTGACATATGGAAAATCGATACCTTGCCATCAGAATGCTCTCCTTCGGATTTAGATGCTTCCGGACCAGCGTACACAGTTCTTCATACAATTTGGTTGTTGGTTTCACCGGAGCAAGAAGATTCTTCATGAAGCCGTAGGTTGTTGCCCCGCAGACAGTGAGGAGGATCACCCTTCGTTTGGCAGCGTTCTCATTCCCTTCCAGTTCATTGGCCACAAAGTATTGGTCGAGTCACTCCATGAAGGCTTCCCAATTGTCACCTTCTGAGAATTTCTTCAGGATACCAACAGTTCTCTGCATTTTCAAGTGATGGTTCATTATCTATTACTTGTCGCCAGTTGTTATGTCTCAAATAAAGCAATGTGACTGAGTAGTGTAGACTTGACTAAGTGTGACCTTAGTCTCTTTATTCTGACTCCAGAGTGCTGGCACAGCATGGGAGGCCTGCTTAAATGCAGTGCTCCCAAGGGATGCTGGGATCCCTTGGGACTCTAACAGATGCACCCTCTGGTGGCGGTAGAATGCTGGTTACAAGATTTTGCATATATAACAGTTGACTTTTAAACATGTCAGAGATAGCGCTGTCACGCAGGATGTGAGCCTCATCGAAGCTGCCTGGACATTTGGCATTCACTGCCATTATGATCTGGTTGTGGTCGACAACTAGTTGGACCTTCAGGGAGTGAAATTCTTTTCTCTTATCAACAAAGGCAGACATTGATACGGAGATTCAACATCGCATCCAGTGCGCCAGTGCAGCCTTCGGCCGTCGAGGAAAAGAGCGTTTGAAGACCAGGCCCTCAAATCTACCACCAAGCTCATTGTCTACAGGACTGTAGTAATACCCACCCTCCTGTATGGATCTGAGGCATGGACGATATATAGAAGGCACCTCAAGTTACATAGAAACATAGAAAATAGGTGCAGGAGTAGGCCATTCGGCCCTTCTAGCCTGCACCGCCATTCAATGAGTTCATGGCTGAACATGCAACTTCAGTACCCCATTCCTGCTTTCTCACCATACCCCTTGATAGTTGCTGGAGATATATCACCCACAATGTCTCCGCAAGATCCTGCAAATCCCCTGGGAGGACAGGTGCACCAACATCAATGTCCTCATCCAGGCTAACATCCCCAGTATTGAAGCACTGACCACACTCGATCAGCTTCACTAGGCAGGCCACATAGTTCGCAAGCCAGATACGAGATTCCCTAAGCAAATGCTTTATGCGGAGCTCCTTCATGGTAAACGAGCCAAAGGTGGGCAGCGGAAACGTTACAAGGACACCCTTAAAGCCTCCCTGGTAAAGTGCGACATCACCACTGACACCTGGGAGGTCCTGGCCAGAGACCACCCGAGGTGGAGAAAGTGCATCCGGGAGGGCGTTGAACTCTTCAGGTCTCATCGCAAAGAGCATGAAGAGGTCAAGCGCAGGCAGTGGAAGGAGCGCATGGCAAACCAGTCCCACGCACCCCTTCCCTCGATGAATGTTAGTCCCACCTGTAACAGGGTCTGTGGCTCTTGTATTGGACTGTTCAGTCATCAAAAAACTCACTTTGGGATTGGAAGCAAGTCTTCCTCCATTCCGAGGGACTGCCTATGATGATGTTGTTGTGAAAAAGCTCTCGGTCCTGAGAAGGTGCCCGCATGGTGATGTGAGTGCACTGAATTGCTCCCTGCACCCTGGGGAACTTAGCAATGCAGTAGAATGCTCCAGCCCTGTCAGTCTGAGCCTCTATGGTCATGGGGAAGCTGATAAAGTCCATCCTGCGCACCTGACCTGTCTAATGCAGCGATGTGTGGCATGGTGAGACAGAGGGGAAATCTCGACTGCGGAGGCCCGAAAGGAACCGGACGCATAGAAAGACAGTGCCACGGTGACCTTGACCTTGACCGACACTGATGGCAGCCTGATGAGCTCGCATATTTCATTAATCACCACCGCATTAAGTCTCCGAAGGCAGGTGTGCTCAGACACGTCGAAGTAAGACCTCTTCTCCCTATAAGTGCGGGGTGTGTATGGTCTGGACCTCCTCTTCATTCTGGCACATCTTAAATTGGGCATGTAATGATGTGCATTAGACATTTGCATTCTGCAGCATCTGCGTATTAATCGATGCAGGCTGTGAAATGGCTGGCCCCATTCCAATGAAAGTATAATAGCGATTGATCAGAAGCAATAACTTCCTCACTAAAATACACCTAGAGTAAACCCCCAATAGTCCAGTGTCTGAAAATATGTCTGTTGAGATGCTCACTTCACCTAAAAAGAACTCCAGAGTCAATACAAACTCCTCCGAAGTTGAAGCAGCCTTTTTAATGAAGCGACATACGATTTTAAAAATGGTGCCCACACCACTGTGATTCGTTCAGAACAGTTCCACTTTTTCTGAGCGGTGTTTTGAGCGGGCGATATTGTGGGCGAGATGTGTGCGAGGTGGTGAAAGTGACGTTGGGCAATCTCCTGGGCGTTAGTTTCAGCAAATGTGATCTTTACGACAGAAAAAGTGGGCGGGCGGTATTATTGAATCTCGGCGTTAATTACGTGCGGAAACTAATGCTGGGCGATATTATGAGCGTTGGTTTCGCCCATTCTGATGATTCCGCCCCAAAAAAAGAGGCGGGCGGTATTATTTTTTCCTGGCGTTACGCACATGGGGAAAGTAACGCTTGGCGATAAGTGTCAGAAAAAATGGCCGTCAGTTTCCATTTTGTGGCTAAATGGGTGATATCTGGGCGTTATACCTCATTTCAGCGGTGAAATGGATGTTAAGTGGGCGTTATGCATGCAAAAAAAGTGTAAAATCTAGCACCATATCTCTTTGCAGGCTCTTTGTGTCCTCCTCACAGCTTATTTTCTTACCTAGCTTTGTATTGTCAGCAAACTTGGATACATTTACAAGGAAATTACAGAGAGGTGCAAGAACTATAGAGTAGTGATAATGGGGAACTTCAACTATCCTAATATAGACTGGAATAGTAATAGTGTAAAGGGCAGACAGGGGGAAAAATTTCTGAAGTGTGTTCAGGAGAACTTTCTTGATCAGTATGTTTCCAGCCCAACAAGGAAGGGGACATTGCTAGATCTGGTTCTGGGGAATGAAGTGGGTTAAGTAGAGTAAGTGGCAGTAGGGGAACATTTAGGGAACAGTGATCACAGTATCTTAAGGTTTAGGATTAGGGTTCTGACGAAGGGTCATCGACCTGAAATGTTGACTCTGTTTTTCTCTGCACAGATGCTGCCTGACCCGCTGAGATTTCCAGCATTTTCTGTTTTTATTTTAGATTTCAGCATCCGCAACTTTTGTATCATAAGGTTTAGATTAGCTATGGAAAAGGACATGGAGCAATTTAGAGTAAAAATACTTAATTGGAGTAAAGCCAATTTCAGTGGGTTGAGAATGGATCGGGCCCGGGTAAATTGGAATCAAAGATTCGCAGGCAAAACTGTAATTGAACAACAGGCTGTCTTTAAAAAGGAGATGGTTCGGGTACAGTCGAGGTAGGAAAGGTAGGGCAACCAAAGTCAGAGCTCCCTGGATGACGAAATAGAGAGTAAGATGAAGCAGAAAAAGGGGGCGTATGACAGATGTCAGGTGTCAGGTTGAGAATACAATTGAGAACCAGGCTGAATATACAAAAGTTCAGAAGGCAAGTGAAAAAGGAAATAAGAGGGGCAAAGAGAGAATATGAGAATAGACTGGCAGCTAACATTAAAGGGAATCGAAAAGTCTTCTATAGGCATATAAATAGTAAATGGGTAGTAAGAGGAGGGGTGGGGCAGATTAAGGATCAAAATGGAGACCTGCGCATGGAGGCAGTAGGCATGGATGAGGTACTAAATTAGTAAATTTGAATCTGTCTTTACCAAGGAAGAAGATGCTGCCAAAGTCATAGTGAAGGAGGAGGTAGTTGAGATATTGGATGAGATAAAAATTGATAAGTAGGAGGTACTGGAAAGGCTAGTTGTACTTAATGTAGATAAGTCACCAGGACCAGATGGAATGTATCTTAGGATGCTGAAGAAAGAAATTGAGGAGGTACTCACCATAATCTTCCAATCCTGCTTGGATACGAGGGTGGTGCCAGAGAATTTGAGAATTGCAGATGTCACGCCTTTGTTCAAAAAAGGATATAAGGATATACCCAGCAACTACAGGCCAGTCAGTTTAACCTCGGTAGTGGGGAAGCCTTTAGAAATGATAATCAGGGACAAAATTAAGTCACTTAGACAAGTATGTATTAATTAAGGAAAGCCAGCACGAATTTGTTAAAAGCAAATTGTGTTGAACTAACTTGATTGAGTTTTTTAATGAGGTAACAGAGAGTTGATGGGGGCATTGCAGTTGACGTGTACATCGACTTCCAAAGGCATTTGATAAAGTGCCACATAATAGGCTTGCCAGCAAAGTTGAAGCTATGGAATAAAATGAACAGTGGCAGCATGGAAACAAAATTGGCCAAGTGGCATGAAACAGGGAGTAGTGGTGAATGGTTGTTTGGAGGAAGGTATACAGTGGTGTTCCCCAGGAGTTGGTATTAGGCCCACTGCTTTTCTTGATATATATTGATGACTTAGGTGTACAGGGCACAATTTCAAAATTTGCAGATGACACAAAACTTGAAAGTATTGTCAGCAGTGAGGAGGATAGTGATAGACTTCAAGAAAACCTAGGGCTAGACTTTCCATTAGTTTTGTATCGCTACAGCCCACTTAACGTCCATTTTAATGCTGAGATGAGATATAACGCCCAGATAAGAACATAAGAAATAGGAACAGGAGTAGGCCATACGACCCTTCGAGCCTGCTCTGCCATTCAATAAGGTTATGGATGATCTGATCATGGACTCAGCTCCACCTCCCTGCCCGCTCCCAATAACCCCTTATCGTTTAAGAAACTGTCTATTTCTGTCTTAAATTTATTCAATGTCCCAGCTTCCATAGCTCTCTGAGGCAGCGAATTCCACAGATTTACAACCCTCTGAGAGAAGAAATTTCTCCTCATCTCAGTTTTAAATGGGCGGCCCCTTATTCTAAGATCATGCCCTCTCCCCCATCAGTGGAAACATGCTCTCTGCATCCACCTTGTCAAGCCCCCTCATAATCTTATACATTTCGATAAGATCACCTCTCATTCTTCTGAATTCCAATGAGTAGAGGCCCAACCTACTCAACCTTTCCTCATAAGCCAAACCCCTCATCCCCAGAATCAACCTAGTGAACCTTCTCAGAACTGCCTCCAAAGCAAGTATATCCTTTCGTAAATATAGAAACCAAAACTGCACGCAGTATTCCAGGTGTGGCCTCACCAATACCTTGTATAGCTGTAGCAAGACTTCCCTGCGTTTATACTCCATCCCCTTTGCAATAAAGGCCAAGATACTATTGGCCATCTTGATCAATTGCTGTACCTACATACTATCCTTATGTGTTTCATGCACAAGTACCCCCAGGTCCCGCTGTACTGTGGCACTTTGCAATCTTTCTCCATTTAAATAATAACTTGCTCTTCGATTTTTTTCGGTCACAGTGCATGACCTCACACTTTCCAACATTATACTCCTTCTGCCAAATTTTTGCCCATCACTTAGTCTGTCTATATCCTTTTGCAGAATTTTTGTGTCCTCCTCACACATTGCTTTTCCTCCCATCTTTGTATCGTCAGCAAACTTGGCTACATTACACTCAGTCCCTTCTTCCAAGTCACTAATAAAGATTGTAAATAGTTGGGGTCCCAGCACTGATCCCTGTGGCACCCCACTAGTTACTGGTTGCCAACCAGAGAATGAACCATTTATCCCGACTCTCTGTTTTCTGTTAGTTAGCCAATCCTCTATCCATGCTAATATATTACCCCCAAACCCGTGAACTTTTATCTTGTGCAGCAACCTTTTATGTGGCACCTTGTAAAATGCCTTCTGAAAGTCCAAATACACCACATCCATTGGTTCCCCTTTATCCACCCTGTTCGTTACATCCTCAAATAATTCCAGCAAATTTGTCAAACATGACTTCCCCTTCATAAATCCATGCTAACTCTGCCTGGCCGAATTTTGCTTTTCCAGATATCCTGCTACTGCTTCTTTAATAATGGACTCCAACATTTTCCCAACCTCAGATGTTAGGCTAACTGGTCTATAGTTTCCTGCTTTTTGTCTGCCTCCTTTTTTAAATAGAGGCGTTACATTTGCAGTTTTCCAATCTGCTGGGATCTCCCCAGAATCCAGGGAATTTTGGTAAATTACAACCAATGCATTCACAATCCCTGCCGCTACTTCTCTTAAGACCCTAGGATGCAATCCATCAGGTCCAGGGGATTTATCTGCCTTTAGTCCCATTATCTTACTGAGTACCACCTTATTAGTGATTGTGATTGTGTTAAGTTCCTCCCCCGCTATAGCCTCTTGACTATCCACTGTTGTAATATTGTTAGTATCCTCTACTGTAAAGACTGATACAAAATATTTGTTCAGAGTTCCTGCCATCTCCATGTTCCCCATTACTAAATCCCCGGTCTCGTCCTCTAAGAGACCAACATTTTCTATCGCCACTCTTTTCCTTTTTATATACCTTTTTGTGCTAGTTTACTTTCATAGTCTATCTTCCCGTTCTTAACCATTTTTTTAGTCATTCTTTGCTGGCTTTTAAAAGCTTCCCAGTCTTCTGTCCTCCCACTAGTTTTGGCCACTTTGTATGCCCTTGTTTTTAATTGGATACCGTCCTTGATTTCTTTAGTTAGTCACGGATGGCTATCTTTTCTCTTACACCCTTTCCTCCTCACTGGAATATATTTTTCTTGAGAGTTGTGAAATATCTCCTTAAATGTATACCACTGTTCATCAACCGTCCTACACTTTAATCTATTTTCCCAGTCCACTTTACCTAACTCTGCCCTCATACCTTCATAGTCTCCTTTATTTAAGCTTAGTACGCCGGTCAGAGATCCAACTTTCTCACCCTCCATCTGAATTTGAAATTCAACCATGCTATGGTCACTCATTCCGAGGGGATCCTTTACTGGGAGATTGTTTATTAATCCTGTCTTATTGCACAGGACCTGATCTAAGATAGCCTGCCCCCTGGTTGGTTCTGTTACATACTGCTCAAGGAACCCATCCTTTGTGCACTCTATGAACTCCTTTCAAGGCTACCCTGACCAATTTGATTTGTCCAATCAGTATCAAGGTTAAATTCACCCATGATTATTGCTGTTCCCTTTTTACAATCCCCCATTATTTCCTGGTTTATGCTCCGACCAACAGAGTTGCTACTGTTAGGGGGTCTATAGACTGCGCCCACCAGTGACTTTTTCTCCTTATTCCTTATCTCCACCCAAATTGTTTCAACACCCTTATCATTTGAGCCAATATCGTTTCTCACTCTTGCAGTGATTCCATCCTTTATCAATAGAGCTACCCCACCTCTTTTTCCTTTCTGTCTGTCCTTCCGGAATGTCAAGTACCACTGAATATTTAAGTCGCATTCCTGGTCACCTTGCAACCATGTCTCTGTAATGGCTTTCAGATCATACCCATTTGTCTCAATTTGTGCTGTCAACTCATCTATTTTGTTACAAATGCTATGTGCATTTAGATAAAGTGCCTTTATGTTTGTTTTATCACTAAAAAATGGAAATTAACGTCTATTTATTGCTCATTTATCGCCCAGCATTACTTTCGGCATTTCATTAACGCCAAGAATTAATAATACCGCCGCCCATTTTTTCCTGCCGAAAAGGTCAGAAAACTGGAGACCATCGCCCATGATATCGCCGAGCATTACTTTCAGCATATCGAACACATATCGCCGAAAATATCGCTCACCGAAACAAACGCTGAGAAAAAGTTGCTCTCACCTGAACTAAACCAGCAGTATGGACGCCATGTTGTAAATCGAAGGAGTTTTCATAGAAACATAGAAAATAGGTGCAGGAGTAGGCCATTCGGTACTTCGAGCCTGCACAACCATTCAATATGATCATGGCTGATCATTTTTGCAACATGAATACCCCTTTCCTGCTTTCTCTCTATACCCCTTTATCCCTTTAGCCATAAGGGCCTCATCCAACTCCCTTTTTGAATATATCAACAACTTTCTGTGGTAGAGAATTCCACAGGTTTACAATTCTCTGAGTGAGGAAGTTTCTCCTCATCTCGGTCCTAAATGGCTTACCCCTTACCCTTAGACAGTGACCCCTGGTTCTGGACTTCCCCAACATCGGGAACATTCTTCCTGCATCTAACCTGTCCAATCCCATCAGAATTTTAGATGTTTTTATGAGATCCCCTCTCATTCTTCTAAATTCCAGTGAATATAAGCCTAGACGATCCAGTCTTTCTTCATATGTCAGTCCTGCCATCCTGGGAATCAGTCTGGTGAACTTTTGCTGCACTCCCTCAATGGCAAGAATGTCCTTCCTCAGATTAGGAGACCACAACTGTACACAATATTCAAGGTGTGGCCTCACCAAGGCCCTGTACAACTGCAGTAAGACCTCCCTGCTCCTATACTCAAATCCTCTCGCTATGAAGGCCGACATGCCATTTGCCTTTTTCACCACCTGTTGTACCTGCATGCCAACTTTCAATACTGATGTACCATGACACTCAGGTCTCATTGTACCTCCCCTTTTCCTAATCTGTCACCATTTAGATAATATTCTGCCTTCCTGTTTTGCCACCAAAGTGGATAACCTTACATGTATCTACATTATACTGCATTTGCCATGCATTTGCCCACTCACCTAACCTGTCCAAGTCACTCTGCAGCCTCTTAGCATCCTCCTCACAGCTCACACTACCACCCAACTTAGTGTCATCTGCAAATTTGGAGATATTACATTCAATTCCTTCATCTAAATCATTAATGTATATTGTAAATAGCTGGGGTCCCAGCACTGAACCTTGCGGTACCCCACTCGTCACTGCCTGCCATTCTGAAAAGGACTCGTTTATTCCTACTCTCTGCTTCCTGTCTGCCAACCAGTTCTCTATCCACGTCAGTACATTATACCCCAATACCATGTGCTTTAATTTTGCACACTAATCTCTTGTGTGGGACCTTGTCAAAAGCCTTTTGAAAGTCCAAATGCACCACATCCATTGGTTCTCCCTTGTCCACTCTACTGGTTACATCCTCAAAAAATTCTAGAAGATTTTTCAAGCATGATTTCTCTTTCATAAATCCATGCTGACTTGGACCTATCATGTCACTGCTTTCCACATGTGCTGCTACTACGTTTTCAGTAATTGATTCCAACATTTTCCCCACTACTGATGTCAGGCTAACCTGTCTAGAATTCCCTGTTTTCTCTCTCCCTTCTTTTTTAAAAAGTGGTGTTACATTAGCTACCCTTCAATCCATAGGAACTGATCCAGAGTCTGTAGAATGTTGGAAAATGATGACCAATGCATCCACTATTTCGAGGGCCACTTCATTAGGTACTCTGGGATGCAGACTATCAGGCCCTGGGGATTTATCGGCCTTCAGTCCCATCAATTTCCCAAACACAATTTCCTGACTAATAAGCATTTCCTTCAGTTCCTCCTTCTCGCTAGACCCTTGGTCCACTAATATTTCCGGAAGGTTATTTGTGTCTTCCTTAGTGAAGACAGAACCAAAGTATTTGTTCAATTGGTCTGCCATTTCTTTGTTCCCCATTATAAATTCACCTGATTCTGACTGCAAGGGATCTACATTTGTCTTCACTAATCGTTTTCTCTTCACATATCAACAGAAGTTTTTTCAATCAGTTTTTATGTTCCCTGCAAGCTTCCTCTCATACTCTATTTTCCCCCTCCTAGTTAAACCCTTTGTCCTCCTCTGCTTAATTCTAAATTTCTCCCAGTCCTCAGGTTTGCTGTTTTTTCTGGCCAATTTATATGCCTCTTCCTTGGATTTAACACTATCCCTAATTTCCCTTGTTAGCCACGGTTGAGCCACCTTCCCCATTTTATTTTTACGCCAGACAGGGATGTACAATTGTTGAAGTTCATCAATGTGATCTTTAAATGTCTGCCATTGCCTATCCACCATCAACCCTTTAAGTATCATTCGCCAGTCTATCCTAGCCAATTCACGTGTCATAGCATCGAAGTTACCTTTCAATGGGCTCAAGTTTCGGCCTGAGTTGTTCCAATTTTTTTGGAGCAACTAGTTTAGAATGGAGCATCTTAGAAATTGCAATTCTCGGCATTTAGTTTGCTCCAGTTCTAATGAGTTAGAATAGTTTCATTTTACAACAGATTTTTTTTTCAAAAGGGGGCGTGTCCAGCCACTTACGCCCATTTTGCAAGTTTAGACAGCGAAAACTTACTCCAAACTAACTTAGAATGGAGTAAGTGCAGATTTTTGAACGCTCAGAAAAACCTTGCCTACAGTTATAAATCAGGCGTCGGGAACAAGAGATGGGGGGGAGGGGGGGTTTACAAACATTAAACACTTCACTTTTGCAAATAAAGAGCCATCATCAATAATAAATGGTAAATAAATCAATAAATCAACCAATAAATAAATTTTAAAAAATAAAAAAATTAAAAATTAAAAAAGCATTAAAAAATCAATCAATAAAAAATTAAGTTTCTACTCACCTGCTGCAGCACCAAGAGCCCTCCAACAGTGTGCTGGGATGGGGCCCCCAGTGTCTCTCTGCCTCTGTCAGTGTCTCTCTCTTTGACTCTGTCAGTGTCTCTGACAGCGAGGGGTGAGGGGAGAGAGGGGCGGGGGGATGGGAGGGGGAGGGAGAGGGGGGAGGAGGAAGGGAGGGAGGGAGGGAGAAGAGGGGGAGGGAGAGGAGGGAGGGGGAGAGAGGTGGAGAGGAGGAGGGAGGGAGGTGGAGAGGATGGAGGGGAGGGAGAGGGGAAGGAGGAGGGGGAGAGAGGAGGGGGGGAGAGAGGAGGGGGGGAGAGAGGAGGGGGGAGAGAGGAGGGGGGAGAGAGGAGGTGGGGAGAGAGGAGGGGGGGAGAGAGGAGGGGGGGAGAGAGGAGGGGGGAGAGAAGAGGGGGGGAGAGAAGAGGGGGGAGAGAAGAGGGAGGGAGAGAAGAGGGGGGAGAGAAGAGGGGGAGAGAGGAGGGGGGAGAGAAGAGGGGGGAGAGAAGAGGGGGTAGAGAAGGGGGGAGAGAAGAGGGAGGGAGGGGGTGAGAGGCTGAACGGGCCAGGCCACCGCCGACACTTCGGGCGGGGCCCGCCCCCAGCAAGATGCCAGGCGGACCAGCCCCGCCGACAACAGGGAGTGGGGGGGAGAGAAGAGGGAGGGTGTGGGGGAAAAGAGGTGGGAGGGAGGGGGGCTAAGTCTGAATGGGAGGGAGGGGGGAAAGGCTGAATGGGAGGGGGGGCGGCTGAATGGGATGGAGGGGGGGAGAGGCTGAATGGGCCAGGCCGGGCCGCCACCGACACTTCGGGTGGGGCCCGCCCCCAGCGAGATGCCGGACGGAAGGGCCCCGCCAACGACGTGGAGGGAGGGGGGTAGAGGGGGAAGACTGAACGGGAGGGAGTGGGGGAGCTTAACAGGAGGGAGGGAGGAGGGGAGCTGAACGGGAGGATGGGAGCTGAACGGGAGGGAGGCCCGAGTCCCGATCTTCGCCCGGTGAGCCCATTTGGCCAGGGCTAGGGGCGGGCCCCTCCCACGCAGCCTTAGGGGCGGGGAGCTACTGCACATGCGCGCACACTCTAGCGTGCATGTGCAGAGGTCCCGGCACTGAACCTGGCTCCGCCCCCGACCCCTTGTGCTGCGCCTCGCTTATGGAGGTGCGCCATTCTTCCAGAGGGCGGAAACTTGGGCCCTTTAAGTTCAGGACCCTAGTCTCTGAATTAATTGCGTCACTCACTAGCTTAATGAAGAATTCTACCATATTATGGTCACTCTTCCCCAAGGGGCCTCGCACAACAAGATTGCTAATTAATCCTCTCTCATTACACAACACCCAGTCTAGGATGGCCAGCTCTCTAGTTGGTTCCTCGACGTATTGGTCTAGAAAACCATCCCTTATACACTCCAGGAAATCCTCCTCCACCGTATTGCTACCAGTTTGGTTAGCTCAATCCATATGCAGATTAAAGTCGCCCATGATAACTGCTGTACCCTTATTGCACGTGTCCCTAATTTCTTGTTTGATACCATCCCCAACCTCCCTACTATTGTTTGATGGTCTGTACACAATTCCCACGAGCGTTTTCTGCCCTTTGGTGTTCCGCAGCTCTACCCATACAGATTCCACATCATCCAAGCTAATGTCCTTCCTTACTATTGCGTTATTGTCCTCTTTAGCCAGCAACGCTACCCCACCTCCTTTTCCTTTTTGTCTATCCTTTCCTGAATATTGAATACCCCTGGATGTTGCGTTCCCAGCCTTGGTCACCCTGGAGCCATGTCTCCATAATCCCAATTACATCATATCCGTTAACAGCTTCTTCAACGTCTGGGGAGTTTTGATTTAATCTGGAGTTATTGTAAGGTGATTTGAACATCTGAACAAACATCTTAATCTACTGTGGACGAATTGAATTTGTTTTATTTGTTTTAGAAGGTAAATTTATTGTTTGTGAACAATAGGTCTAATACTGATTGTGATTGTAATGGGGCTTGTCATTTCTCAGCCTGTCTTGATGACTACACACATGCTGCAGACTAGAGTTGGCAGAAGGTATACTGAAGAGCATTATGTGCCCAATCAAAGAGATGGCAGACTGAGGAGGAGAAGGATGAGAACTTACACCCGACGCACTTACAGGGAGAAGCGGTCTTATCTGAGAAAATGCGCAACAATATTATGTTAAATAAAATTAATTTAATATCTGTATTATATAATATGAGAACTGTACAAAACATCCCACCCTACCCCACAACAAAATTAAAACATTTATATCATCTGTAACATTGTTTACACTCCCAACAGCACTTCAAAAGAACACAAATGCAAAAAAACAAGATACCCCCTCCCCCTCACCTCCCAACAAAATAGCAACATAAAATACATAAAAATACTGTGACCAATACAACTCCTGCGGCCATGCACCTCACTTCCCCCACCCCCCCCATGTCCCCATCCGCTTCTCCTTCCCACCTCTGCACCTTTCTCTTCCCCATCCGACTCCAAGCCGCCTTGCCGAAGTGCTCCTCAGGCACTGCTTCATTGGGGGGATGACGGCAGATCCGCTGGTGGACCGGATACTGGAGAGGACGGTCCCGAGGAGGGAATGACCTCCGAGCCAGAAGCAAGAGCTTCCTCCTGGCTCGCATGTGTCATTGGCAATGGGGTTGCGGCGGCACCTTGGGGTTCAGTGTTGCGCTCCAGGACCACTGGTAGCCCTCTGGCACCAGTGCTCCTGGCTATCACCTCCAGGGCCTCTGCCATCCGTGGCACATACTCGGTCATGGTGGTAGTCATGCTGGCCAGCTGTTGGGATATGCCCCTCCATTGTCTGGAGGATCTGCTGACCTATTTCAACACTCCTCCTGGAGTGTATCATGTCCCTGCTGAGATCTGTCACTCGTGGAGCAGTCCTGCTGCGTCGAACCAACCTCCATGGGGTCGGCACTGGCATGGAGACATTTGGGGTGCCCTGCGGCAAAGGGCTTGGGCCCACTACCTCCACGGTGGAGGAGGACATGGCCGCAGGAGCATAAGATGCCATCGGGGATGCATAGATGATGGAGCTTGACGCTGCAGGCTCCTCAAAGTCGGCACTGTCATCAGTGGAGAAGGCACCCTGCAGCTCCACAGGTGAGATTCGGGGCTCCTCAGCACCAGATTGACCATCCCCCGCCGAGGCGGCCGCAGGATCCGCACCTTCTTGGCTCGGTGGTGTTGCATGGGACTGCACTGCTGGCTGAGCTACAAAACATAAGTGAGGTTATTAGAGGAGAAAGGGGTGCTAGGGTCACAGGGTGATTCAAACGCTACACACAGCATGTGCACAACAAAAGCACCACCGCTATCAAAATCATCACAGACATCACATTTCATGAACATAATCAAATTCTGCATTACAGAGATTTTCATGATGCCATCATTATTTAGATAACACTTTCATCAATCATCTATCATATATTATTGTTCGGATATGAGTGGATGTGGCATCTATTCAATTTACATCACGCAATGGTGTATACTTTACTCACGTGGCATCACATCCGATTCTGCTGTTGCCTGCGTGGCCAACCAGGGGTGGCTCCCCACTGGTGCCAGCACCCACTCCTCGATGTCTGTCAGCTCGCTGATGACTGGTGATCCGCCACCCATGCGCTGCTGCTCAGCTCTATACTTCGAAAATTTCTTCTGCAAAAGATAACAACAGGACGACATGGCATGAGATCATTGCATAAGATCATTGCTAGGTACTGTCACAGAGACTGATACAACACATAACCGACAGATGTAATCATGATTATTAGTATGATAATTATCATTATTAACCAAAAAACATACACTGTAAATGCAGGCTTTGAGTAAAACATTCCCGGTATAAGTGCAAGACATCACCTCTGAATTTAATCACTCATTTCACTTACAATTCAAATTATATAAATATATAAGTAAATGTAAATAAATGTAATACTTACTCTGGCGGATCCGACAAGGTCGTTCCAGCACATGCGGCACTGGTTGCCCTCACGCACCTTGTGTGTCACCGATGAGACCACCTTGGCTATGTCAGCCCAAATTTTCTGGTAAACCTTTGGGGTGGGCTTCCCACGCCCACCCCGGGTCAATTGACCCCAGTGTGACTCCACCTCCTGCAGGACATTTGCCTCGTCAGAGAATCTCCGAGCTCATTTTCGTCCTCCCACTTCGAGTTCCTTGCCTACTTCACTGCTCTCGCCAGTGTCCTCCCCCTCCACATCGTGCTGTCTCGCCTCCTCTATGCCTTCCGTGTTAATAATGTTTTTTTCCCAAAATCTCCGTGCAAACTAAGTAATTTGTGCTCTCAATTCTTTTTACTGCGACTAAATCTCTTTCCTACCTCCCACAACATCCAAACACCCAGAACACACACCCACACATGCTTTCACTTCCTCTCTGCTCTCGCTCCTCTTCTGCGCATGTATTGATGACCCCTGACCTCCTGAAACACGGGAAATGACCATTGCCATGGCATTGCTATGGACGCCAACAGTTTACGGCAGAAGGGCAAGAAAATTACCGCTAACGACCATTTCACATCGCTACCGGTAACGCCCATTTTATAAAGCGGAAAGTTGGGGTTTTGAAAATGGCTGATAATCCGGCGATCTCAATACCCATAGATAGATAGAGAGAAACTGTTCCCATTGACAGAATGATAAATAACCAGAGAACACAGATTTAAGGTGATTGGCAGAAGAACCAAAGACGACATGAGGAAAACTTTTTTACACAGCAAGTGGTTACTTTCTGGAATTCACTGCCTGAAAGGGAGATTCAATTGTGACTTTCAAAAGGGAATTGGATAAGTACCTGAAGAAAAAAAATTTGCAGGACTACAGGTAAAGGGTGAGGCGTGGGCCGAGCTGAAGAGAGAGCCGGCATGGGCTCGATGGGCCGAATGGTCTCCTTCTGTGCTATAATCATTCTATGATTCTACATTACACTCAATCCCTTCATCTAAGTCATTAATATAGATTGTAAATAGCTGAGGCCCAAGCACTGATCCTTGTGGTACCTCACTAGTTACAGCTTGCCATCCTGAAAATGATCCGTTTATCCCTACTTTCTGTTTTCTGTCCATTAACCAATCCTCTATCCATGCTAATATATTACCCCAATCCATGAGCCCTTATCTTACATAGCAATCATTTATATGGCACCTTATCAAGTGTCTTTTGGAAATCCAAATATACTACATCCACTGGTTCCCCTTTATCTACCCGGCTAGTTATATCCTCAAACAACTCGAATAGATTTGTTAAACACAATATCCCTTTCATAAAACCATGTTCACTCAGCCTAATCATATTACGGTTTTCGAAATGCCCTGTTACCACTTCCTTAATAATGGATTCCAGCATTTTCATGACAACTGATGCCAGGCCAATTCCCTTTTGAAAGTCACAATTGAATCTCCCTTTCAGGCAGTGAATTCCAGAAAGTAACCACTTGCTGTGTAAAAAAGTTTTCCTCATGTCGTCTTTGGTTCTTCTGCCAATCACCTTAAATCTGTGTTCTCTGGTTATTTATCATTCTGTCAATGGGAACAGTTTCTCTCTATCTATCTATGGGTATTGAGATCGCCGGATTATCAGCCATTTTCAAAACCCCAACTTTCCGCTTTATAAAATGGGCATTACCGGTAACGATGTGAAATGGTCGTTAGCGGTAATTTTCTTGCCCTTCTGCCGTAAACTGTTGGCGTCCATAGCAATGCCATGGCAATGGTCATTTCCCGTGTTTCAGGAGGTCAGGGGTCATCAATACATGCGCAGAAGAGGAGCGAGAGCAGAGAGGAAGTGAAAGCATGTGTGGCCTGTAGTTCATGTTTTCTCTCTCCCTCCTTTGTTGAATAGCAGGGTTACATTTGCTACCTTCCACCCTCTGGGACTGTTCTAGAATCTTGGGAATTTTGGAAGATCACAACCAATGCATCCATTATCTCTGCAGTCACCTTTTTTAGAACCCTACGATGATGGCCATCAGGTCCAGGGGATTTGTCAGCTTTTAGTCCCATTAATTTCTCAAGTACTTTTATTCCACTGAAAGTTCCTCACTCTTATTAGCCCCTTGGTTCCCCACTATTTTTGGTATGCTTTTTGTGTCTTCTACTGTGAAGACTGATACAAAATATTTGTTTAAAGTCTCTGTCATAAGGGACCAATGCTTACTTTTGCTACTATTTTCCTTTTTACATACTTGTAGAAGCTCTTACAATCTGTTTTAATATTGTATTGTATGATTTACAAGTAAAGAGTTAATGGTGAGAAGTAGCAATTTAAAACTATTTGGCTTGAATTGTTCTATTCACTCTTTAAAGTATGGAAGCATTTGACTGTGCACCTCCAGTGTTCACATGTAACATGTAATATTTTTAGGACTCAATTGTTTGATTTACCTTTTTTATTATACAAGGTGATTAGTTATTAATTAAGCATGCATAATGCTATGCATTATGATATGCATGAGCAAAATGAATTATATTGCGAAAAAAAAACTACCTGTTACCTAAATGTGTGGTGCCATATGTCTGCATGGTTTGGTTCTCGCACTGCACTGTACTGTGCCTTTCTATTAACATTCAATTCTTCCTTCATTGTTCCCAAAGGTATGCGTCATTGCATTATAGCAAATAATTCACAGCAGTTCTTTAGTTGAGCACTTTTACTGGAATCCTGAAGCATGTATTATTGTGACATAGAAACCGGTTCTGGGGGAGGTGGGACGAGTGCAAACCGGACGGTCTGCACCTGGGCAGGACTGGAACCAAAGTCCTAGGGGGAGTGTTTGGTAGGGCTGTTGGGGAGGGGTTAAACTAATATGACAGGGGGATGGTAACCAATGCAGGGAGAAGAGGGCAGTAGAGTGGGGTCAGAAGCAAAAGATTGAAAGAAGAAGAGTAAAAGTGGAGGGCAGAGAAACCCAAGGCAAAAATCAAAAAGGACCACATTACAGCAAAATTCTAAAGGGGCAAAATGTGTTAAATTGACAAGCCTGAAGGCTCTGTGCCTCAATGCGAGGAGTATTCATAATAAGGTGGACAAATTAACTGCACAGGCAGCAATTAATGAATATGATATAATTGGCATCACGGAGATATGGCTCCAGGCTGGGAACTCAACATCCAGGGGTATTCAACATTCAAGAAGGATGACAGAAAGAAAAAGGAGATGGGGTAGCGTTGCTGGTTAAAGAGGAAATTAACGCAATAGTAAGGAAGGACATTAGTTTGGATGATGTGAAATCTGTATCGGTGGAGCTGCGAAATATCAAAGGGCAGAAAATGCTAGTGGGAGTTGTGTACTGACGAGCAAACAGTGGTAGTGAGGTTGGGGACAGCATCAAACAAGAAAATAGGGATACGTGCAATAAAGGTTATCATGGGCAACTTTAATCTACATATAGATTGTGCTAACCAAACTGGTAGCAATACGGTGGAGGAGGATTTCCTGGAGTGTATTAGGGATGGTTTTCTAGACCAATGCGTCGAGGAACCAACTAGAGGGTTGGCCATCCTAGACTGAGTGATGTGTAATGAGAAAGGACTAATTAGCAATCTTGTTGTGCAAGGCCCCTTGGGGAAGAGTGACCATAATATGGTAGAATTCCTTATTAAGATGGAGAGTGACACAGTTAATTTAGACACTAGGGTCCTGAACTTAAGGAAAGGTAACTTCGATGGTATGAGATGTTAATTGGCTAAAATGGACTGGCGAGTGATACTTAAAGGGTTGACGGTGGATAGGCAATGGCAAACATTTAAAGATCACATGGATGAACTTCAACAATTGTACATCCCTGTCTGGAATAAAAATAAAACGGGGAAGGTGGCTCAATCGTGGCTAACAAGGGAAATTAAGGATAGTGTTAAATCCAAGAGGCATATAAATTGGCCAGAAAAAGCAGCAAACCTGAGGACTGGGAGAAATTTAGAATTCAGCAGAGGAGGACAAAGGCTTTAATTAGGAGGGGGGAAATAGATTATGAGAGGAAGCTTGCCGGGAACATAAAAACTGACTCCAAAAGCTTCTGTTGATATGTGAAGAGAAAAAGATTAGTGAGGTCCCTTGCAGTCAAATTCAGGTGAATTTATAATGGGGAACAAAGAAATGGCAGACCAGTTGAACAAATACATTGTGTCTTCCTTTGTTAAGACAGAACCAAATAACCTTCCGGAAATACTAGGGGACCGAGGGTCTAGTGAGAAGGAGGAACTGAAGGAAATCCTTAATAGACGGGAAATTGTGTTAGAGAAATTGATGGGATTGAAGGCCGATACATCCCCAGGGCCTGATAGTCTGCATCCTAGAGTATTAAGGGTGGCCCTAGAAATAGTGGATGTATTGGTGATCATTTTCCAACAGTCTATTGACTCCAGATCAGTTCCTATGGACTGGAGGGTAGCTAATGTAACACTATGTTTTAAAAAAGGAGGGAGAGAAAAAATGGGTAATTATAGACCGGTTAGCCTGACATCAGTAGTGGGGAAAATGTTGGAATCAATTATTAAAGATGAAATAGCAGCGCATTTGAAAAGCAGTGACAGGATCGGTCCAAGTCAGCATGAATTTATGAAAGGGAAATCATGCTTGACAAATCTTCTAGAATTTTTTGAGGATGTAACTATTAGAGTGGACAAGGGAGAACCAGTGGATGTGGTGTATTTGGACTTTCAAAAGGCTTTTGACAAGGTCCCACACAAGAGATTGGTGTGCAAAATTAAAGCACATGGTATTGGGGGTAATGTACTGACGTGGATAGTGATCTGGTTGGCAGACAGGAAGCCGAGTGTCGGGACAAATGGGTCCTTTTCAGAATGGCAGGCAGTGACTAGTGGAGTGCTGCAGGGCTCAGTGCTGTGTCCCCAGCTATTTACAATACACATTAATGAGTTAGATGAAGGAATTGAGTGTAATATCTCCAAGTTTGCAGATAACACTAAGCTGGGTGGCAGTGTGAGCTGTGAGGCTGCAGGGTGACTTGGACAGGTTAGGTGAGTGGACAAAGGCATGGCAGATGCAGTATAATGTGGATAAATGCGAGGTTATCCACTTTGGTGGCAAAAACACGAAGGCATAATATTATCTGAATGGCGGCAGATTAGAAAAAGGGGAGGTGCAACGAAACCTGGGTGTGATGGTACATCAGTCATTGAAAGTTGGCATACAGGTACAGCAGACGGTGAAGAAGGCCAATGGTATGTTGGCCTTCATAGCTAGGGGAGTTGAGTATAGGAGCAGGGAGGTCTTACTGCAGTTGTACAGAGCCTTGGTGAGGCCTCACCTGGAATATTGTGTTCAATTTTGGTCTCCTAATCTGAGGAAGGACATTCTTGCTATTGAGGGAGTGCAGCGAAGATTCACCAGGCTAATTCCCGGGATGGCTGGACTGACATATGAGGAGAGATTGGATCGACTTGGCCTGTATTCACTGGAGTTTAGAAGGATGAGAGGGGATCTCATAGAAACATATAAAATTCTGATGAGACTGGATAGGTAAGATGCAGGAAGAATGTTCCCGATGTTGGGGAAGTCCAGAACCAGGGGACACAGTCTAAGGATAAGGGGTAAGCCATTTAAGACCGAGATGAGGAGAAACTTCTTCACTCAGAGAGTTGTTAACCTGTGGAATTGTCTACCACGGAGAGTTGTTGATGCTAGTTCATTGGATATATTCAAGAGGGAGTTAGATATGGCCTTTATGACTAAAGAGATCAAGGGGTATGGAGAGAAAGCAGGAAAGGGGTACTGTGGTGAATGATCAGCCATGATCTCATTGAATGGCGGTGCAGGCTCGAAGGGCCGAATGGCCTACTCCTGCCCCTATTTTCTATGTTTCTATGTTTCTATGGACAAAATACAGTGATATCACATTTTTCTGGTAACATTCAACACATTCCTCAAAGTATTATTTCTTTTGTGTGAATGAGTTGGAGAGGCGGGTTTTGTGGTTTTCATTACAGAGTCAAGTACAGAAGGATTATTTCTCCAGCTCAATGAAGTGCGTGGAGGATAGTTACATAACACAAATTACATGAATAAATCAATCCTAGTTACTTGCAGGATGATGGGGAAATTACCTAATCATCTCCATTCTAGCCAGTCTAGTGTACACTATATGCAGCCTATTTTTTTACACTGTTTTTGCCAGATTCCCTGAAACGTTTAGATGATGAGGGAAAACCACCATTCCTTTTCAGTTTTATTTAAATTCAAATCTTTAATTATTGAGTCACCAGTTGGTATTTGATGAAAAATAGCTGACAGTGACCATTTGAATCTGCGCAAGAAAGCATTAATTTTCATCCACTTAGCCACTGATTATTCTACAGTTAAGTCTTGTACATCACTTGCATCCATTACTTTTGAACGATACTATATACAAGAGTAAATTCAATCATGTTGCATTCCCAGCGCAGAGCCTTGCTCAATACTTGGGTCTCTCAACGTTATACGGTTGAATTCTGTAACCTATGTTCCCCCCAAGTGAAACTCTATGCAGGATTGCAGCATTGCTATATTTACCCTATTGAATAGAGCCACCCCGACCTGCGAGAGGACACCACCGCAGGTCAGGAGTATAAGAGCTGAAGCGTGGGCCCTGAAACATCGTGGGCATACTACTACAACTTCCAGCGCGAGTCGTCCCAAATGTGCAACGACTTCGAGGTGGGCGACTGGGTGACGTCATCAAGGTCCAGGTCACCGGTTAGAACTTGGGCAGGAACATCAGCGGGGCCAAGAAACAGCAGAGGAGCAGGAAGATCGGGGCGGATGAGCGGCAAGAGATTGTGGCGGAGGTGCGGCAAATGTTTGGTGCGGAGGTGCGGTGAAAGATCGTGATGGAAGTGTGGCGAATGTTTTGTGATGGGAGAGCGTCGAGAGATCGTGGCAGAGGAGCAGTGAGACATCAACGGTGAGAGATCATGGCGGAGGAACGGTGAGAGATCGTGGCGGAGGTGCGGCAAATGAGAGTGCGGGGCCTAGAACAGCCAAGGGCCCAGGGGCAGCACGGGCCAGCCCACACTGCGATATGTGTACGCACAAGGTCTGTGCAGTAGAGCAAGTCTCAAGTCATCCTGGTTTACCCTTGCCAATGGATAAAGGCCGAGCTCAGTCAAGCCCGAGTGGTGGCTGATGTGCAACGATCACCACACGTTAAAAAAATCCACGCACAGGCATCTTCCATTCCTGGAGTTCATGACTGGAATAGCGGGTCCTCCATTGAAACATCTGTGAACTCATTCCTTTTGGTGTGGAAGCAAGTCATCCTTGTTTGAGGGACCGCCTATGATGATTGAATAAAGCTTCAATTATCATAGTTCATCAAGACGAAAGAATAATAGATAAAGACTCACATTTGCACAGTACCTTAACACATCTCTAATAATTACTGAAAGTGTTGTGTATCTGTAAAGCATGCACTCCCATGTTCCGCCACCAGGGAGCTCATCCCCTGAAGTCCCAAGGGATCCCAGCATTCCTTGGGAGCACTGTATATAAGCCGGCCCCGAAGGCCTGTTCCTCACTCTGGAGTGTCTTATTAAAGACTGAGGTCACTGTTACTTTAACCTCCCTGTGTGCAGCCTCATCTGTATTAGGAACACAATAACTGGCGACGAGAATACGAATCCAACGCAAAGATGCAGCAAACTGTGGGCATCCTGGAGAAGTTCTCGGAGGGTGAGGACTGGGAAGCCTATGTTGAACGGCTAGACTAGTACTTTGTAGCCAATGAGCTGGACAGAGAAGGAAGCGCGGCAAAAAGGACAGCGGTCCTCCTCAGAGTCTGCGGGGCCCTGACCTACAGCCTCATGAAGAATCTTTTGGTTCCGGTGAAACCCACAGATAAGTCCTATGAGGAGCTGTGTACACTGGTTTGGGAGCATCTTTACCCGAGGGAGAGCGTGCTGATGGCGAGGTATCGGTTCTACACGTGCCAGCGATCTGAAGGTCAGGAAGTGGCGAGCTGCGTCGCCGAGCTAAGGCAACTTGCAGGACAATGTGAGTTTGATGGCTACCTGGAGCAAATGCTCAGAGACTTTTTTGTACTGGGCATTGGCCATGAGACCATCCTATGAAAACTTTTGACTGGAGAGACACCGACCCTCAGTAAGGCCATTGCGATAGCACAGGCGTTTATATCCACCAGTGATAACACCAAATAAATCTCTCAGCACACAAGTGCTAGCAATGTTCATAAATTAACTGGAACTGTGTTTGCGAGCAGAAATATACAGGGCAGAGCCCACGACTCTGCAACTGCCAGCAGGCCTCAGGTGACCCAGATGACTCAGAATCCCCAACAAAAGATGAATGCAAGGCAATTCACATCTTGTTGGCGTTGTGGAGGCTTCCATTCAGCCTAATCATGCCGCTTCAAAGGGTATGTTTGCAAGAGCTGTGGAACAATGGGGCACCTCCAACAAACTTGCAAACAAGCTGCAAGCTCTGCAAAACCTGCTAACCACCACGTGGCAGAGGAAGATCGGTCCATGGTGGATCAAAGCAATTTTGAGCTCAGAGAGAGGAGGCAGATGCTGAAGTACACGGGGTGCACACATTTTCAATGAAATGTCCACCTATAATGCTAAACATAAAATTGAATGGCTTACCCGTAGCCATGGAACTGGACACTGGTGCTAGTCAATCTATCATGAGTAAAAAGATGTTTGAGAGACTGTGGAGCAACAAGGCATTCAGACCAGCCCTGAGCCCCATCCACACGAAACTGAGAACATACACCAAAGAGCTTATCACTGTCCTGGGCAGCGCCATGGTCAAGGTCACCTACGAGGGCACGGTGCACGAACTGCCACTCTGGATTGTCCCGGGCGATGGCCCCACACTGCTTGGAAGGAGCTGGCTGGGCAAAAACCGCTGAAACTGGGATGACATCCGAGCGCTATCACATGTCGATGAGGCCTCATGTACCCAGGTTCTTAACAAATTTCCTTCCCTCTTTGAACCAGGCATTGGAAACTTTTCCGGGGCAAAGGTGCGGATCCACTTGGTCCCAGAGGCACGACCCATTCACCACAAGGCACGAGCGGTACCTCACATGATGAGGGAGAGTGTGGAAATCGAGCTGGACAGACTGCAACACGAGGGCATCATCTCCCCAGTGGAATTCAGCGAGTGGGCCAGCCCAATTGTTCCAGTACTCAAAAGTGATGGCACGGTCAGGATTTGCAGCGATTATAAAGTAACTATTAATCGTTTCTCGCTACAGGACCAATACCCGCTACCTAAGGCAGACGACCTATTTGCGACGCTGGGAGGAGGCAAGACCTTCACCAAGCTCGACCTGACTTCGGCCTACATGACGCAGGAGCTGGAGGAGTCTTCGAAGGGCCTCACCTGCATCAACACGCACAAGGGACTGTTCATCTACAACAGATGCCCGTTTGGAATTCGGTCGGCTGCAGCGATCTTCCAGAGAAACATGGAGAGCCTACTCAAGTCGGCACCACACACGGTGGTCTTTCAGGACGACATATTGGTCACGGGTCGGGACACCGTCGAGCATCTACAAAACTTGGAGGAGGTCCTCCAGCGACTGGATCGCGTAGGGCTGCGGCTGAAGAGGTCAAAATGCGTCTTCATGGCAACAGAAGTGGAGTTTTTGGGGAGAAAGATCGCGGCGGACGGCACTCAGCCCACAAACGCCAAGGCAGAGCCTATCAGGAATGCACCCAGGCCACAGAACGTCACAGAGCTGCGGTCGTTCCTGGGACTCCTCAACTATTTTGGTAACTTCCTACCGGGGTTAAGCACCCTTTTAGAGTGTTATTGCGCAAAGGTGAGAACTGGGTATGGGGAAAAAAACCAAGTAATTGCTTTTGAGAAAGCCAGAAACATTTTATGCTCCAACAAGATGCTTGTATTGTATAACCCGTGTAAAAGACTTGTGCTAGCATGTGACACATAGTCGTACGGAGTTGGGTGTGTATTAAAACAAGCTAACGTTGCAGGGAAACATAGAAACATAGAAAATAGGTGCAGGAGTAGGCCATTCGGCCCTTCTAGCCTGCACCGCCATTCAATGAGTTCATGGCTGAACATTCAACTTCAGTACCCCATTCCTGCTTTCTCTCCATACCCCTTGATCCCCCTAGTAGTAAGGACCTCATCTAACTCCTTTTTGAATATATTTAGTGAATTGGCCTCAACAACTTTCTGTGGTAGAGAATTCCACAGGGTCACCACTCTCTGGGTGAAGAAGTTCCTCCGCATCTCGGTCCTAAATGGCTTACCCCTTATCCTTAGACTGTGACCTCTGGTTCTGGACTTCCCCAACATTGGGAACATTCTTCCTGCATCTAACCTGTCTAACCCCGTCAGAATTTTAAATGTTTCTATGAGGTCCCCTCTCATTCTTCTGAACTCCAGTGAATACAAGCCCAGTTGATCCAGTCTTTCTTGATAGGTCAGTCCCGCCATCCCGGGAATCAGTCTGGTGAACCTTCGCTGCACTCCCTCAATAGCAAGAATGTCCTTCCTCAGGTTAGGAGACCAAAACTGTACACAATACTCCAGGTGTGGCCTCACCAATGCCCTGTACAACTGTAGCAACACCTCCCTGCCCCTGTACTCAAATCCCCTCGCTATGAAGGCCAACATGCCATTTGCTTTCTTAACCGCCTGCTGCACCTGCATGCCAACCTTCAATGACTGATGTACCATGACACCCAGGTCTCTTTGCACCTCCCCTTTTCCTAATCTGTCACCATTCAGATAATAGTCTGTCTCTCTGTTTTTACCACCAAAGTGGATAACCTCACATTTATCCACATTATACTTCATCTGCCATGCATTTGCCCACTCACCTAACCTATCCAAGTCGCTCTGCAGCCTCACAGCATCCTCCTCGCAGCTCACACTGCCACCCAACTTAGTGTCATCCGCAAATTTGGAGATACTACATTTAATCCCCTCATCTAAATCATTAATGTACAGTGTAAACAGCTGGGGCCCCAGCACAGAACCTTGCGGTACCCCACTAGTCACTGCCTGCCATTCTGAAAAGTACCCATTTACTCCTACTCTTTGCTTCCTGTCTGACAACCAGTTCTCAATCCATGTCAGTACACTACCCCCAATCCCATGTGCTCTAACTTTGCACATCAATCTCTTGTGTGGGACCTTGTCGAACGCCTTCTGAAAGTCCAAATATACCACATCAACTGGTTCTCCCTTATCCACTCGACTGGAAACATCCTCAAAAAATTCCAGAAGATTTGTCAAGCATGATTTCCCTTTCACAAATCCATGCTGACTTGGACCTATCATGTCACCTCTTTCCAAATGCACTGCTATGACATCCTTAATAATTGATTCCATCATTTTACCCACTACCGATGTCAGGCTGACCGGTCTATAATTCCCTGTTTTTTCTCTCCCTCCTTTTTTAAAAAGTGGGGTTACATTGGCTACCCTCCACTCCATAGGAACTGATCCAGAGTCAATGGAATGTTGGAAAATGACTGTCAACGCATCCACTATTTCCAAGGCCACCTCCTGAAGTACTCTGGGATGCAGTCCATCAGCCCCTGGGGATTTATCGGCCTTAAATCCCATCAATTTCCCCAACACAATTTCCCGGCTAATAAGGATTTCCCTCAGTTCCTCCTCCTTACTAGACCCCCCGACCCCTTTTATAACCGGAAGGTTGTTCGTGTCCTCCTTCGTGAATACCGAACCAAAGTACTTGTTCAATTGGTCCGCCATTTCTTTGTTCCCCGTTATGACTTCCCCTGATTCTGACTGCAGGGGACCTACGTTTGTCTTTACTAACCTTTTTCTCTTTACATATCTATAGAAACTTTTGCAATCCGTCTTAATGTTCCCTGCAAGCTTCTTCTCATACTCCATTTTCCCTGCCCTAATCAAACCCTTTGTCCTCCTCTGCTGAGTTCTAAATTTCTCCCAGTCCCCAGGTTCGCTGCTATTTCTGGCCAATTTGTATGCCACTTCCTTGGCTTTAATACTATCCCTGATTTCCCTTGATAGCCACGGTTGAGCCACCTTCCCTTTTTTATTTCTATGCCAGACAGGAATGTACAATTGTTGTAGTTCATCCATGCGGTCTCTAAATGTCTGCCATTGCCCATCCACAGTCAACCCCTTAAGTATCATTCGCCAATCCATCCCAGCCAATTCACGCCTCATACCTTCAAAGTTAGCCTTCTTTAAGTTCTGGACCATGGTCTCTGAATTAACTGTTTCATTCTCCATCCCAATGCAGAATTCCACCATATTATGGTCACTCTTCCCCAAGGGGCCTCGCACAACGAGATTGCTAATTAATCCTCTCTCATTACATAACACCCAGTCTAAGATGGCCTCCCCCCTAGTTGGTTCCTCGACATATTGGTCTAAAATATCATCCCTTATGCACTCCAGAAAATCCTCCTCCACCGTATTGCTTCCAGTTTGGTTAGCCCAATCTATGTGCATATTAAAGTCACCCATTATAACTGCTGCACCTTTATTGCACGCACCCCTAATTTCCTGTTTGATGCCCTCCCCAACATCACTACTACTGTTTGGAGGTCTGTACACAACTCCCACTAACGTTTTTTGCCCTTTGGTGTTCTGCAGCTCTACCCATATAGATTCCACATCATCCAAGCTAATGTCCTTCCTAACTATTGCCTTAATCTCCTCCTTAACCAGCAATGCTACCCCACCTCCTTTTCCTTTTATTCTATCCTTCCTGAATGTTGAATACCCCTGGATGTTGAGTTCCCAGCCCTGCTCATCCTGGAGCCACGTCTCCGTAATCCCAATCACATCATATTTGTTAACATCTATTTGCACAGTTAATTCATCCACCTTATTGCGGATACTCCTTGCATTAAGACACAAAGCCTTTAGGCTTGTTTTTTTAACACCCTCTGTCCTTTTAGAATTTTGCTGTACAATGGCCCTTTTTGTTCTTTGCCTTGGGTTTCTCTGCCCTCCACTTTTCCTCATCTCCTTTCTGTCTTTTGTTTTTGCCTCCTTTTTGTTTCCCTCTATCTCCCTGCATTGGTTCCCATCCCCCTGCCATATTAGTTTAACTCCTCCCCAACAGCACTAGCAAACACTCCCCCGAGGACATTGGTTCCGATTCTGCCCAGGTGCAGACCGTCCGGATTGTACTGGTCCCACCTCCCCCAGAACTGGTTCCTATGCCCCAGGAATTTGAATCCTTCCCTGCTGCACCATTGCTCAAGCCACGTATTCATCTGCGCTATCCTGCGATTCCTACTCTGACTAGCACGTGGCACTGGTAGCAATCCCGAGATTACTACTTTTGAGGTCCTACTTTTTAATTTAGCTCCTAGCTCCTTAAATTCATTTCGTAGGAACTCATCCCTTTTTTTACCTATGTCATTGGTACCAACGTGCACCACGACAACTGGCTGTTCTCCCTCCATTTTTAGAATGTCCTGCACCCGCTCCGAGACATCCTTGACCCTTGCACCAGGGAGGCAACATACCATCCTGGAGTCTCGGTTGCGGCCGCAGAAACGCCTATCTATTCCCCTTACAATTGAATCCCCTATCACTATCGCTCGCCCACTCTTTTTCCTGTCGCCTATGCTTCCAGGAGCTTGGCTAAGACTGAGAGGGCCTATAGCATGATTGAGAAAGAGGCATTAGCGTGTGTGTTCAGGGTAAAGAAAATGCATCAGTACCTGTTTGCCCTCAAATTTGAGCTGGAAACCGATCGCAAGCCCCTCACATCCCTGTTCGCTGAAAACAAGGGGATAAATACTAATGCCTCAGCCTGCATACACAGATGGGCACTCGCGCTATCAGCGTATAACTATAGCATCCGCCACAGGCCAGGCACCGAGAACTGTGCGGATGCTCTCAGTCGGCTACCATTGCCCACCACGGGGGTGGAAATGGCGCAGCCTGCAAACTTGTTGATGGTGGCGCAGCCCGCATACTTGTTGATGGTCATGGAAGCGTTTGAAAATGATAAATCACCTGTCACGGCCCACCAGATTAGTGACTTGGACCAGCCAAGATTCTCTGCTGTCCTTAGTAAAAAGCTGTGTACTGCATGGGAGCTGGGCCAGCATCCCCATTGAAATGCAAGAGCCAATCAAGCCGTTCCAGCGGCGAAAGGACGAGCTGTCCATTCAGGCAGACTGCCTGTTGTGGGGTAATCGCGTAGTGCTACCAAAAAAGGGCAGGGAGACGTTCATCTTGGATTTCCACAGCACACACCCGGGTATAGTAATGATGAAAGCGATAGCCAGATCCCATTTGCGGTGGCCCAGTATCGACTCTGACTTAGAGTCCTGTGTACGGCAATGCCGCGTGTGTGCTCAGTGGAGCAACGCGCCCAGAGAGGCACCACTAAGTTTGTGGTCCTGGCCCTCCAGACCATGGTTGAGGATCCATGTCGACTATGCGGGCCCGTTTCTCGGTAAAATGTTTCTGGTGGTGGTGGATGCTTTTTCAAAATGGATTGAATGTGAAATAATGTCGGGAAGAACTGCCACCGCCACCATTGAAAGCCTGAGGGCCATGTTTGCCACCCATGGCCTGCCTGTCATACTGGTCAGTGACAACGGGCCATGTTTCACCAGTGCCGAATTTAAAGAATTCATGACCCGCAATGAGATCAAACATGTCACCTCGGCCCCGTTTAAACCAGTCTCCAATGGGCAGGCAGAGCGGGCAGTATAAACAATCAAACAGAGCCTTAAACGAGTCACAGAAGGCTCATTCCAAACCCGCCTGTCCCAAGTACTGCTCAGCTACCGCATGAGACCCCACTCGCTCACAGGGGTGCCCCCAGCTGAGCTACTCATGAAAAGGACACTTAAAACCAGACTCTCGCTAGTTCACCCCAACCTGCAAGATCAGGTAGAGAGCAGGGGCAGCAACAAAATGTAAACGATGGTCGCGCCACTGTGTCACGGGAAATTAATCTGAATGACCCTGTGTATGTGCTAAACTATGGACATGGTCCCAAGTGGATCGCGGGCATGGTGATAGCTAAAGAAGGGAGTAGGGTGTTGGTAGTCAAACTAGACAATGGACAAATTTGCAGAAAGTACCTGGACCAAACGAGGCTGTGGTTCACAGACTGCCCTGAACAACCCACAGCAGGCACCATCTTTTTCGAGCCCACAACACACACCCAAAGGATCAACGACACCACGCCGGACCAGGAAATCGAATCCATCACGCCCAACAGCCCAGCAAGGCCAGGCTCACCGAGCAGCCCTGCAGGGCCAACAACACGCCAGCCCAGCGAGGGCACAGCCAACACACCAGAACAGACATTTGTACCGAGGCGGTCCACCAGGGCAAGAAAGGCTCCCGACCGCCTCACCTTGTAAATAGTTTTCACTTTGACTTTGCGGGGGGAGTGATGTTGTGCATCTGTAAAGCATGCACTCCCATGTTCCGCCACCAGGGAGCTCACCCCCTGAAGTCACAAGGGATCCCACCATCCCTTGGGAGCACTGTATATAAGCTGGCCCCTAAGGCCTGTTCCTCACTCTGGAGTGTCTTATTAAAGACTGAGGTCACTGTTACTTTAACCTCCCTGTGTGCAGTCTCATCTGTGTTCGGAACACAATAGAAAGTGCTTCACATACAATTGTGATTTTGAAGGGTAGTGATGGTTGTTTTCAAGCAAATAAGTAATAGAGGTACACATGTAGGCAAAGTGCACAATATGCATATATCATAGGGCACTAAATGTACAGCGGCTGGGAACATGCGAGTTACTGAGTGCTGGCAGTGCGGATGTGCAATAGCTTGAATCGCAATTATCATTATTTTTTAAACTAGGTTAGGAACAGTCAGTGAAATGGAGGCTTCCCTTTGGGTGCAATTTTTGTCATCTCAATCCTATTGAGCGCTGTAATAGAAACTAGGTCAGTTTCCAGGGCTGCCGAGACCTACAGCAATAGCAATTTTATTTTGACACAATTGAATAATAGAAAAGAAGAAAGACTTGTATTTATCTAGTACCCTTCATGTCCTCAAAATATTCCAAAACACTTCAGAATCAATGAACTATTCTTACGGTGGACAAACAGCCATGTTCCACAAAGAGAAATGACACAAATGACCAGTTCATCTGTTTTTGGTGAGGTTGGCTGAGGGATAAATGTTGTCCAGGAAATAGGAGATATCCCCCATTCTTCTTGAATAGTGCCATGTGATCATTTGGCTGAAATTTTCTCATTGCCGCGTGCGCAGGTTTGAAGGCGGGTCGGAAGTTAAATTCGCGGAAATTGACAAAGTGCGTCGGGAACCTGCCATTATCCTGCCGACTTCCACATTTAACTCGGGCATCTTTCGAGGCGGCATGGACCTGCTCGGGAGAGGCGGGCGACCTCATTGAGATCATTAACTGCTTCTTGACAGACCCTGAAGAGGCCTTTTTAACATCAGGTTCCGGCTTTAAATTGTTGCGCACCTCGAGAACCTCACCTGTGAAGGAGGGGAAGCAGAAGCTCAGTGGCCATTGTGTGAGTCTAGTAAGTAGCAACCGGAAAAAATACATAAATACTCACACATTACACCTGTTTACTTGCCTAGTGGAAAGGCTCTTGCTGCCTCCATTTTGTGCCGAAATTTAGATAGCAGGAGTCTGCAGGTCATTTCTGCAACCTCAGAAGCCCCTCTCGTCACATTGGTAGTCACTACCAGAACTAATATGTCCTTACTATACAGTACAAATGCACACGAGGCCCAAACTAGAGAGAAGGTCACTCTGTGACCAGTAACCTTTATTAGCCAGCACTGAAGTGGAGAAGATGGGTGGAGCTTCCCCTTTTATACCTGATAGTTCAGGTTAGGAGTGTCTCCCACAAGTTCACCACCTAGTGGTCAGTGTTCTCACGGTGTACAACTTAGGTCAGTTTATACATGGATTACAATGATAGTTGAATACATGACATCACCTCCCCTCCAAAGTCTTATTGGGATCACAGGTTAAGTCTCTCTGGTGGTTTACGCTCCCTTGTAGAGCGCCTGAGTTGGGGCTCCGGTTGTTGGGCGCTGGCCTGAGTGTCTGCTGTTTGCGGTGCCTCAGGCCTGTCCGGACTGCCCACAGTGACTGGGCTCTGCTCCACTTGGTTCCGATGTTCAGTCACCTGTGGTGGAGTAAACTCTACGTCGTGTTCTTCCTCTGCTTCTTCTATGGGGCTGCTGAACCTCCTTTTTGTTTGATCCACGTGTTTGCGGCAGATTTGTCCATTGGTAAGTTTAACTACCAAAATCCTATTCCCCTCTTTGGCAATCACAGTGCCTGCGAGCCATTTGGGCCCTGCAGCATAGTTGAGGACAAAGACAGGGTCATTGACATCAATACATCGCGCCCTCGCATTCCCGTCATGGTAGTCACATTGTGACTGACGCATGCTCTCGACAATTTCTTTCATGGTGGGGTGTATAAGGGATAACCTGGTTTTGAGCGTCCTTTTCATTAGTAGCTCTGCGGGTGGAACCCCTGTGAGCGAGTGTGGTCGGGATCTATTGGCCAACAGGAGGTGTGATAAGCGGCTTTGTAGGGAACCCCTTGGATTCTGAGCATCCCCTGTTTGATTGTCTGCACTGCTCGTTCCACCTGGCCATTTGAGGCCGGCTTGAACGGTGCTGTTCTGACATGGTTGATACCATTTCCTGCCATGAAGTTCTGGAATTCAATGCTTGTAAAGCACGGGCCATTGTCACTGACCAAGATGTCCGGTAGACCATGGGCAGCGAACATTGCCAGTAGACTTTCTACCATGGCAGAGGATGTGCTTGAATTGAGAATGTCACACTCGATCTATTTGGAGCAGGTATCTACTCCAACCAAAAATATTTTTCCCATGAAAGGACCTGCGTAGTGCACATGGATGCGTGACCATGGCTTGGCGGGCCAGGACCAGGGGCTAAGGTGAGCTTCCCTGGGTGCATTGTCCAGCTGAGCACACGTGTTGCACCTGCAAACACAAAGTTCCAGGTCTGCATCTATCCCTGGCCACCAAACGTGTGACCTGGCAATTGCCTCATGACAATGCCCAGGTGCTCATTGTGGAGTTCTCGGATGAATGTCTCTCTGCCCATCTGGGACATGACTACTCGGTTTCCCCATAGTAGGCAATCGGCCTGAATCGAGAGTTCATCCTTGCGCCTGTGAAATGGTTTAAATTCCTCAGGACATGCCCCGTACATGGCTGCCCAGTCCCCATTCAGGACACATTTCTTGACTAAAGACAGTAGCGGGTCTCTATTTGTCCAGACTTTGATCTGACGGGCTGTCACGGGTGAGTCTACGCTTTCAAAAGCTTCAACAGCCATGACCATCTCAGCAGCATACTCAGTTGCCCCCTCGGTGGTGGCTAGTGGGAGCCTGCTGAGTGCATCGGTGCAGTTTTCGGTGCCCGATCTGTGCTGAATTGTATAGTCATAGGCGGCTAACGTGAGTGCCCACCTCTGTATGCGGGCCAACGCATTTGCATTTATGGCCTTGTTGTCGGCCAAAATTGACGTTAGGGGTTTGTGATCTGTCTCCAGCTCAAATTTCCTGCCAAACAGGTACTGGTGCATTTTTTTTACAGCATATACACATGCAAGCACTTCCTTTGCTACCATCCCGTAGCCTCTTTCTGCTTGGGACAGACTTCTGGAGGCATAAGCTATCGGCTGTAACTGACCCTCGGCATTAACATGCTGCAACACACACCCGACCCCATAGGACGACGCATCGCACGTTAGAACAAGTTTCTTACAAGGGTCATATAAAGCTAACAGTTTGTTGGAGCATAACAAGTTGCATGCTCTATCAAAAGCCCTTTCCTGGCTGTCCCCCCAGACCCATTCGCGACCTTTGTGTAGGAGCACGTGTAGCGGCTCTAACAGCGTGCTCAATTTGGGAAGAAAGTTACCAAAATAGTTCAGGAGCCCCAGGAACGAATGCAGCTCCGTCGTGTTACGGGGTCTGGGTGCTCTCTGGATCGCTTCCGTTTTGGACGCAGTAGGTCTGATCCCGTCTGCTGCTACCCTCATCCCCAGGAATTCTACCTCTGGAGCTAGGAAGACGCACTTCGTCTTTTTGAGTCGCAGACCTACCCAGTCCAGTCTGCGTAGCACCTCCTCCAGGTTGTGGAGGTGTTCTTCAGTATCACAACCCGTGATGAGGATGTCGTCTTGAAAAACCACCGTCCTTGGAATCGACTTGAGGAGACTTTCCATGTTTCGTTGAAAGATCGCGGCGGCCGAGCGAATCCCAAACGGACATCTGTTGTACTCAAACAACCCCTTGTGTGTCGTCATGGTGGTCAGCTTCTTCAACTCACTCGCCAGCTCCTGGGTCATGTAAGCTGAGGTCAGGTCCAATTTTGAAAAAAGTTTGCCACCGGATAGCATCACAAAGAGGTCCTCCGCTCTCGGTAGCGTGTACTGGTCTTGGGGTGACACTCGATTGATGGTGGCCTTGTAATCACCACATATCCTGACCGACCCATCCGCCTTGAGCACCGGCACAATTGGGCTCACCCAGTCACTGAATTCGACTGGCGAGATGATGCTTTCACTCAGCAGGCGGTCCAATTCGCATTCTATCTTTTCCCGCATCACGTATGGCACCGCTCTGGCCTTGTGGTGTACTGGCCTGGCGTCCGGGTTTATGTGAATCACTACCTTGGTCCCCATGAAAGTGTTGATGCCGGGTTGAAAGTGAGTCAAATTTGTCCAGGACCTGTGAGCATGATATTCGCTCCACAGAAGAAATTGCATTGACATCGCCCCATTTCCAGTTCATGACAGCAAGCCAACTCCTCCCCAGTAGTGCGGGACCGTCCCCGGGACAATCCAGAGTGGCAACCTGTTCTCCGAATCTTTGTGGTTCACGACTACCGTGGCGCTGCCTAGCACCGGAATGATTTCCTTTGTATATGTCCGTAGCTGTGCGGCAATCGGCAATAATTTTGGCCTCCTGGCCTTGGACGCCCACAACCTTTCGAACTGTTTGATACTCATCAGGGACTGGCTGGCCCCCGTGTCTAGCTCCATTGATACTGGGATGCCATTGAGGAGCACTTTCATCATTATCGATGGCATCCTGGTGTATGAACTGTTTTGTGCTCCACATGAAATCGCTGAACTTCAGCTTCCAGCGATTTCCCTCAGTGTCCATTTGGCCTCGTAGGGCTTACATTGGGCCCGTCCTCCTCGTACATCAACCTGGCTGCAGGCTTCCTGCACATATGCGCCAAGTGACCGCTGACGTTGCAGTTTCTGCAGGTATATTGCTGATACCTGCAAGCTCTGGCTGGGTGTGTGCCTCCACACCTCCAACACGAGCCATTGTTGGAAACAAAAGGTCCATTACCAGTCGATCATCTCTGACTGTCTCTGTAACTGTCCTTAAACGCACCATTGACAGGTGTTGATGGCCCCATTACTGGCCGCATTGTCCATTGCGATGGCATGAATCACCGTTCAGCCAGCCATTGTCTCTGCTGAATTCCCCCTTTGAGTTCGACTACATGCTCGGGCATGTCCAATTGCCCCTGTCTGCCTGGAGAACTGTGTGCCGCATTAACAATGTTGACTCCCTGTCCATTTGCTGCATTTAAACCAAGATTTAAACCAAACATCATTCTGGTCTCTTCCTCCCCTGAGATAAGTGTCTGGGCCATCAAAGCTGCCGTTTCCAGGGTCAAGTCTTTGGTCTCAATCAGTTTCCTGAAAACCCCAGCGTGCCCGATGCCCTCAATAAAAAAGGCTCGCAGCATCTCCGCTCTGCATGCATCTGGGAACTTAGATAGGCTCGCCAGTCGCCGGAGATCTGCCATGAAGTCTGGAACGCTTTGCCTTTCTCACTGCCAATGCGTGTAAAACCGGTGTCTCGCCATGTGCATGCTGCTCGCTGGTTTAAAGTGTTCCCCGATCAACTTACTGAGCTCTTCGAATGTCTTGTCCGCCGGCTTATCTGGCGCCAGAAGGTCCTTCATCAGGGAGTACGTCCTGGATCCACAAACCATCAGGAGATGAGCCCTGCATTTGTCGGCCGAATCCTGTCCCAGCCATTCCTTAGTGACGAAACTTTGCTGTAGTCTCTCAATAAAATTGTCCCAATCATCACCAACACAGTACCTCTCGTCTGTGCTGCAAGTGGCCATGCTCGCGTGGTTTAAATCCCAGTTTCTCGTCGCCAATAATATGTCCTTACTATACAGTACAAATGCACACGAGGCCCATGCTTGAGAGAAGGTCACTCTGTGACCAGTTACCTTTATTACCAAGACCTCAAGTGATGAAGGTGGGTGGAGCTTCCCCTTTTATACCTGAAAGTCCAAGTTAGGAGTGTCTCCCACAAGTTCACCACCTAGTGGTCAGTGTTCTCACAGTGTACAACTTAGGTCAGTTTATACATGGATTACAATGACAGTTGAATACATGACAAGAACAGTGAAGGATTGTGTCTCTTGTCTCCACTTTATCTGCCATGTATTAGATCAGCATGGCTGCCACTTATGCTGGCTATCCTTGGAACTCAGATTCGGACCAAGATTAGCCTCAGCACCAATAACAGCAGCCACATCAGCAGCAGCAGCCACAACACCAGCAGCAGGAGTAACCACAACAGCTGCCTTCTTCTCAACAATGCTCTACAGGAAAGAGGGATCAGCACAGGATATGTGTGCATGTGCATAGATATGTGTGTGTGTGTGTATATATAAATATGTGGGCCACCCCATGGGTACCTGGAACATCGTGAGCATTGACGAGATCTAATACCGCCTCCAGTGCGCCAGTGCAGCCTTCGGCCGCCTGAGGAAAAGAGTGTTTGAAGACCAGGCCCTCAAAACTGCCACCAAGCTCATGGTCTACATGGCTGTAGTAATACCCGTCCTCCTGTATGGCTTAGAAACATGGACCATGTACAGTAGACACCTCAAATCGTTGGAGAAATACCACCAATGATGTCTCCGCAAGATCCTACAAATCCCCTGGGAGGACAAACGCACCAACATTAGCATCCTCAACCAGGCCTACATCCCCAGCATGGAAGCACTGACCACACTCGATCAGCTCCGCTGAGCAGGCCGCATAGTTCGCAAGCCAAACACGAGACTCCCAAAGCAAGCGCTCTACTCGGAACTCCTTCACGGCAAACGAGTCAAAGGTGGGCAGCAGAAACGTTACAAGGACACCCTCAAAGCCTCCCTGATAAAGTGCAACATCCCCACTGACACCTGGGAGTCCCTGGCCAAAGACCGACCTAAATGGAGGAAGTGCAGCCGGGAGGGCGCTGAGCTTCTCGGGTCTCGTCATCGAGAGCATGCAGAAACCAAGCACAGTCAGCGGAAAGAGCATGTGGCGAACCTGTCCCACCCTTTGCCTCAACGACTATCTGTCCCACCTGTGACAGAGTCTGTGTTACTCGTATTGGACTGTTCAGCCACCTAGGAACTCATGTTAAGAGTGAAAGCAAGTTTTCCTCAATTCCGAGGGACTGCCTATGATGCTGATGATATATGTGTGTGTGTGTGTGTGTGTGTGTGTGTGTGTGCATAGATAGATATGTGGGCCACCCCTTGGGTCCCTGGAACATTGTGGGCCACCCTGACCTGCGAGAGGACACCACTGCAGTTTGCGAATATAAGAGCTGCTGCATGCCACTGCAGCTTCCAGCACGAGCCGCTCCAAGTGTGTGACAGCTTCGAGGCGGGCGACTGGGTGACGTCATCAGGACCTAGGTCGCCGTTTGGAGTGTGGGCAAGAGCAACGGCTGGGCCCTGGTAAAGCAGAGGAACGGGAAGGTCATTGCGGACTTGCGACGAGTGATCGGGGCGGAGGAGTGATGAGGCATCGTGGCTGAGATTTGATGGGTGATCGTGACGGAGGTTCAGCGAATGTTTGGTGCAGAGGTGCGGCGGGAGATTGTGGCGGAGGTGCGGCGAGTGTTTTTGTGGCAGAGGAGCAATGAGGGATCGTGGCAGAGATGCGGCGAATGTTTGTGGCGGAGGAATGGCAAGAGATTGTGGCGGAGGTGTGGCGAATGATGGTAGAGGGCCCAGAAGAGCCGAGGGCCCAGGGACAGTACGGGCTAGCCCACACTACGATATGTGCGCGTACTAGGTCCGTGCAGCAGAGCTGGTCTCCAGTCGTCCTGGTTAACCTTTGTCATTGGATAAAGACCTAGCTCTGTTGAGCCCGTGTAGTAGCTGATGTACAACGGTCACCACACGTTAAAAAAATCCATGCACAGGCATCTTCCACCCCCTCAATTGGAGTTCAGGACTGGAACATCGGGTCCTTCATTGAAGTATCTGTGAATTCATGTGGCAGGAAGTCATCCTCATTCGAGAGACCGCCAATGAAGAAAAATGCACTGTGCCGGAGGCATTTGTAGCTTGCTGGAAGAAGACCTGCTGCCCAGAGGACCTGATGGACACACCTTACCAGTGGCTGTCAAAGTCACCATCGTCCTCAACTTCTTCGCCTCAGGCTTCTTCCAGGGATCTGCAGCAGACATTTGCAGGATCATGCAGTCGGCCATCCACAGATGCATCAACCAGGTGATTAATGCCATGTTTCACAAGTCAGCCACTTATATAAACTTTGTCACTGATGAAACCAGAGTTACTGAGTGGGCGTTGGCTTTGTGGCTTTGGTTGGCTTCCCATAGGTGCAGGGTGTCATCGACTGCACACATGTGGGCATCAAGGCACGCCCACACCACCCAGGAATGTTTGCGAACCACAAGGACTTCCACTCTCTCAATGTGCAGCTCATCTGCAACCATAAAAAGGTCATCATGCATGTGTGTGCAGGATTCCTGAACAGCTGCCATGAAACTTACGTGCTGTGCCGGTCCACCCTCCCTCAGCTCTTCGCCCCTTCAAACAGACTTTCTGGCTGGCTGCTTGGAGACAAGGGCTATCCATTGAAGGCATGGTTGATGACACCATTGAGAAGATCAAGCAATGAGGCCGAGGAGAGATATAATGACAGGTGCATGTCCACCAGATGAGTCATAGAGTAAGCAATTGGCATGATGAAGATGCGCTTCAGATGCCTTGACAGATTTGGAGGAGCCCTTCAGTACGCACTAGCCAGGGTCTACAGAATCATCTTTATCTGTTGTGTGCTGCACAAAATAGTGCACCAGTGAGGATTGGAGCTGCAGGAGGAGCAAGGCACAGAGCACACAGCCTCTTCGGAGGAGGAGGAGGAGGAGGAGGAACCTGAGGTGGAGATGGCACCAGCAGCAGCACACAGTGCTGTCCAGGAGGCCCGGAATGGCCTCATAATAGCCCATTTACTTACCTTGAACCAGTGTACCCATATGGCTCCTAGATGCTGTATCAACTTCCCAACACCACCACAACGCATCCCTACAATGAGCAAGCCATTCACCTCACCTAAACTCCCACTGCTCGAGGTTAAGTAATGTCTCACCATTCAATCCAAGTGACGAAGCCACTTCCCAGGTAGCATGCAAAAATGGACAAGATGAGAAAGTAGTGCAAAGAAATAAATTTATGTGCATCAGAAATATAATTGAAACTTAACATTAACATTTTGTCATGCACCTACGTACATACCCTTTGTGCATCTAGAATTGCGTCTTTTTTCATTGCCGCGTGCTTCTAGGAGGTGCAACCCCTGTGGCTTCAGCAGAGGTAGGGGCAGGCTGCTCACTTGCCCGTTGCGACTCTTTAGATACTTTTGGCGGATATCCTCTGGGTTTTGGAGACCTAGATCCCCGCCAAAGGCTGCTCCTCCTGCGACTGCAGGGGTAGACTCGGCTATCGGGATCCAAACCAGCATGTGGGGTTCTGACTGAGGGAGAGGCAATGAGGGAGAAGTTGGAGCGCTTTGAGAAGAGCCCCCACGTCCATTTCCACTCTCACCATCAACCCTCTCATGGGATATCCGCACTTCCCAGCTAGCAAGGAGTTGGAGAGTGCCTTGCTGCACATGACAACAGTGACTACATTCCAAAAGTACTTCATTGGCTGTAAAGCGCTTTGAGACTTCTGATGGAAGTGAAAGGCGCTATATAAATGCAAGTCTTTCTTTCTATCAGTGCGACGATGAACGCACACACTTTTCTATCTCTCCTCGAGATGAGGTCAATTAATGCCGGCAATCTGTTGTTCACAGCAAGCATGTTCTCGTTGAACAGGTGCATTTGTGTTGTATGCTGGTGGCCGTCCTTTCCATGGAATAGCTCATCATCACTGTGGGCCTGCGAGATGGTGGTGCTCATGTTGGAGATAGACTCCTCCATTCTCTGAACAGTCGCACACATCGAGACTGCAAAAGCTGCCAGAGCCTTGCACAATTGTTGTTGCTCCTCCAAGATCATCCTCTTTCTTGATGGCCCCCGAAGTTCAGTGTCTGCATGCAGCTCAGCAGAGCTGGGAGCGTACTGCACCCTCCGGCGAGGAGTCTCGATTACTGTCCGTCTCCACCACCTGCTCTTGCTCACTTGTGATGTGTGAGACACCAGTTGACAACACTGCTCTATCTTGCACAGGACCCAGCGAGGTTCGCATATCTGCTGAGTGCACTTGGTCTGCTGACGGTGCACCATCAAAGGCTGGAGCTTTCTTTGAGGAGTTATATTCCTCCTGTGGCTGGATAGTGGCGGGGGACATTTGATGGACCTGTGGGAGAGTAACGAGATGAATTAGAAGTGTTATGATAAGAATGGATAATGTTACCATTGTGCACATGGTGACATTCACTGGCTGCTGACATCAGTCACCATATGAGTGACTGGTGTATGCCATGTGGCTGTATGAGATTTAATTTTGTCACCAGATTTCTGGGAGGTCTCTATCTCTCCGTCTCCTACTGCCAGCAGCTCTGTTACTCCAGAGATCTCTTGGGCCACCTCCTCTGCTGCAGTTAAATGTGTGAAGACTGGAGGTCCATCTCCGGTTCTCTACCTCTCCCTGTTGTTGTAGGCTCCCTTCTCCTGCAAGGAGGAAAAGAAGAGAACTTTGAATGAGAGTGATGGAATGAGTATAAGGAGTGGATGGGCTACATCTGTAAGGGTGACTATGAGTGGCGTGTTATTGCCAAATGGCCTCCTGTGGTGTTACTTGCTATGATTGCATTAGGATGAGGAAGAGTGTCAGTGGTGGTTAGTCAGATGGGGATGTGAATAGGTGCAGAGACAGAGGGAGAGGGGTGCTCCTGCAAGGTAGGGTGGTGTGAGGATTAACGTGCAGGGATAAGCTTGGGAAAGCAGAGTGATGGGGTTGGGGTGACTGGCACATCCGGATGTAGGTGAGTGCGGCATTACACTCACCTTTCCTGACGTCATGAGATCATTGAATCTTTTGCAGCACTGGATCCACATCCTCCTCACCACATCCCTGCTACTGACCTCTGCGATGTCTAGCCATGCCCTCTTAGTGTCTTTAGCTGGTCTTTTTCGGCCATCTACAGGGAAGAGGACCTACCTGCATGCTCTGACTCCCTGGACCAGCACTTCTAGGGAGGCATCTGGAAATCTTGCGACAGCCCTCTGTCTGTCTTCTCCATGACCCCAGAATTATCAATGTTATTCAGCAATTTTTAGCTCTTGAAAGCACCTTGGACCTCAAAAGTAGTAATCTCAGGATTGCTACTAGTGCCACGTGCTAGTCAGAGTAGGAATCGCAGGATAGCTCAGATGAATACGTGGCTTGAGCAGTGGTGCAGCAGGGAGGGATTCAAATTCCTGGGGCATTGGAACCGGTTCTGGGAGAGGTGGGACCAGTACAAACCGGACAGTCTGCACCTGGGCAGGACCGGAACTAATGTCCTAGGGGGAGTGTTTGCCAGTGCTGTTGGGGAGGAGTTAAACAAATATGGCAGGGGGATGGGAACCAATGCAGGGAGACAGAGGGAAACAAAAAGGAGACAAAAGCAAAAGACAGAAAGGAGATGAGTAAAAGTGGAGGGCAGAGAAACCCAAGGCAAAAAACAAAAAGGGCCACTGAATGTCAAGGGGCTGTAGGAGGGGTCAAAACTAAAAATCATGGTTTAAAAACTAGTATTAAAACACTCTACCTAAACGCAAGCAGCATTCGAAATAAAGTAAATGAGTTGATGGCACAAATCATTACAAATGGGTATGATTTGGTAGCCATTACAGAAACATGGTTGCAGGGTGGCCAAGACTGGGAATTAAACATACAGGGGTCTGACAATCTGACAATTCGGAAAGATAGACAAGAAGGGAAAGGAGGTGGGGTAGCTCTGTTAATAAAGGATGATATCAGGGCAGTTGTGAGAGACGATATTGCCTCTAATGAATAAAATGTTGAATCATTGTGGGTGGAGATTAGAGATAGTAAGGGGAAAAAGTCACTGGTGGGTGTAGTTTATAGGCCCCCAAATAATAACTTCACGGTGGGGCGGGCAATAATCAAGGGAATAATGGAGGCATGTGAAAAAGGAACGACAGTAATCATGGGGGATTTTAACCTACATATCGATTGGTCAAATCAAATCGCTCGGGGTAGCCTGGAGGAGGAATTCATAGAATGCATACGGGATTGTTTCTTAGAACAGTATGTTACAGAAGCTACAAGGGAGCAAGCTATCTTAGATCTGGTCCTGTGTAATGAGACAGGAATAATAAACGATCTCTTAGTAAAAGATCCTCTCGGAATGAGTGATCACAGTATGGTTGAATTTGTAATACAGATTGAGGGTGAGGAAGTAGTGTCTCAAACGAGCGTACTATGCTTAAACAAAGGGGACTGCAGTGGGATGAGTTCAGAGTTGGCTAAAGTAGACTGGAAACACAGACTAAACGGTGGCACAATTGAGGAACAGTGGAGGACTTTTAAGGAGCTCTTTCATAGTGCTCAACAAAAATATATTCCAGTGAAAAAGAAGGGCGGTAAGAGAAGGGATAACCAGCCATGGATAACCAAGGAAATAAAGGAGAGTATCAAATTAAAAACCAATGCGTATAAGGTGGCCAAGGTGAGTGGGAAAATAGAAGATTGGGAAAATTTTAAACGACAGCAAAGAATGACTAAGAAAGCAATAAAGAAAGGAAAGATAGATTACGAAGGTAAACTTGCGCAAAACATAAAAACGGATAGTAAAAGCTTTTACAGATATATAAAACGGAAAAGAGTGACTAAAGTAAATGTTGGTCCCTTAGAAGATGAGAAGGGGGATTTAATAATGGGAAATATGGAAATGGCTGAGACCTTAAACAATTATTTTGCTTTGGTCTTCACAGAGGAAGACACAGAAACCATGCCAGAAATTGCTGGTCACAGGAATGTGGGAAGGGAGGACCTGGAGACAATCACTATCACTAGGGGGGTAGTGCTGGACAGGCTAATGGGACTCAAGGTAGACAAGTCCCCTGGTCTGGATGAAATGCATCCCAGGGTATTAATAAAGATGGCGGAAGTTATAGCAGATGCATTCGTTATAATCTACCAAAATTCTCTGGACTCTGGGGAGGTACCAGCGGATTGGAAAGCAGCTAATGTAACGCCTCTGTTTAAAAAAGGGGACAGACAAAAGGCATGTAACTATAGGCCAGTTAGTTAACATCTGTAGTGGGGAAACTATCATTAAGGAAGAAATAGCGGGACATCTAGATAGGAATAGCGCAATCAAGCAGACGCAGCATGGATTCATGAAGGGGAAATCATGTTTAACTAATTTACTGGAATTCTTTGAGGATATAACGAGCATGGTGGATAGAGGTGTACCGAAGGATGTGGTGTATTTAGATTTTTAAAAGGCATTCGATAAGGTGTCACACAAAAGGTTACTGCAGAAGATAAAGGTACGCGGAGTCAGTGGAAATGTATCAGCATGGATAGAGAATTGGCTGGCTAACAGAAAGCAGAGAGTCAGGATAAATGGGTCCTTTTCGGGTTGGAAATCGGCGGTTAGTGGTGTGCCACAGGGATCGGTGCTGGGACCACAACTGTTTACAATATACATAGATGACCTGGAAGAGGGGACAGAGTGTAGTGCAACAAAATTTGCAGATGACACAAAGATTAGTGGGAAAGCGAGTTGTGTAGAGGACACAGAGAGGCTGCAAACAGATTTAGATAGGTTAAGCGAATGGGCTAAGGTTTGGCAGATGGAATACAATGTCGGAAAGTGTGAGGTCACCTTGGGAAAAAAAACAGTAAAAGGGAATATTATTTGAATGGGGAGAAATTACAACATGCTGCGGTGCAGAGGGACCTGGGGGTCCTTGTGCATGAATCCCAAAAAGTTAGTTTGCAGGTGCAGCAGGTAATCAGGAAGGCGAATGGAATGTTGGCCTTCATTGCGAGAGGGATGGAGTACAAAAGCAGAGAGGTCCTTCTGCAACTGTATAGGGTATTGGTGAGGCCGCACCTGGAGTACTGCATGCAGTTTTGGTCACCTTACTTAAGGAAGGATATACTAGCTTTGGAGGGGGTACAGAGACGATTCATTAGGCTGATTCCGGAGATGAGGGGGTTACCTTATGATGATAGATTGAGTACACTGGGTCTTTACTCATTGGAGTTCAGAAGGATGAGAGGTGATCTTCTCGAAACATTTAAAATAATGAAAGGGATAGACAAGATAAAGGCAGAGAGGTTGTTTCCACTGGTAGGGGAGACTAGAACTAGGGGGCACAGCCTCAAAATATGGGGGAGCCAATTTAAAACCGAGTTGAGAAGGAATTTCTTCTCCCAGAGGGTTGTGAATCTGTGGAATTCTCTGCCCAAGGAAACAGTTGAGGCTAGCTCATTGAATGTATTCAAGTCACAGATAGATAGATTTTTAACCAATAAGGGTTATGGGGAGCGGGCGGATAAGTGGAGCTGAGTCCACGGCCAGATCAGCCATGATCTTGTTGAATGGCGGAGCAGGCTCGAGGGGTTAGATGGCCTACTCCTGTTCCTAATTCTTATGTTCTTATGTTCTTATGTTGAACATTCCTACAGCAACCTTCAAATGAGATGTGTGCAAGGCTGCTATAAATATCGTGCTGAAAATGAGTCATCGGTGACGTCATCAGACCCATTCTATTTAACTGGGCCAGGAAATGCGCATGACTGTTTCAATTGGTGCCATTGAGTTAAACGTGCAGTGCAGAACAAGGTGTTCAAATCTTCGGCATGGCGATCCGCTACACAGCCTATACATATCCGACCCAACTCCAAGGTAAAGATTCCGGCCTTTATGTCCACTTAAACAGGAAGATGGTGCCTCAGTTTAACATTTCATCTGAAACCAGTACCTCCTACAATGAAGCAGTATCGGAGTACTGCACTGAATTGTCAGTGTCAAATCCTGGATTATATTGCTGAGGTCCTGGGAAAATTGGTATGAATTAGTGAGGGAGTTCCATGTTTGGAGTTTTGAATCCAGGTTTATTCATTTTTCTTCTCCCTTACGTTTCCCTTTTTATTGCTTCCTTGTACTTTTTTTCCCTTGGTTGTGTAAGAAAGTGTAAGACAAGATAAAATTAAAATGCCCAGCTTCTATTGCACTGGCTCATTTATTTGAACATCTCTTTCAGTATAGTGACAAACATACATCAAAAACTACTTTGTTGTGTCCCTCACATAATGGGTTTGATGTTAACTGCCCTCACTTGGTGGAAACAGGTGGCAGTTAAAATGGAATGGGAGACTTACCCACTCCTTTCCTGATTCGATCTGGCTAACCACAATTTTAAATTGCAGGCGGCAAAGACACCCACCCCAACCTTGCGGGGTCCTCTTTTAATACGCAGATCAAGTTCCAAAGACATCATTGGGGCCTGACCAATGTTCCTTCTTACGTTTTTAGGGTGCCAGCCCCCTTAACGGCCTATTTAAATCTCTGGACATGCATAGTTTTTCTATTTAAATGCCACTGAGCGGCCTGGGCAGAACCTCCAGACCACAGCTTAGCAGGTATATTGGGTCTGATCTATTATTTTAAATCGCGAAGGGACGGGGAGCAGTGGTGGTTTCCCCAACAGCCAGGTACAGAAAAGTACTTTTTTTTTAAAGTTTCCTTGAGAGCTAAGAAGAGCAGAAGCATAAGTTAAGCTTCGCATAAAACTATTAGCACATTATCAATAGAAATAAGCTTTATAGAATGTTCCTGATAAAATGTATTTAATTCCTACAAAGATCACCTTTTTACTTAATGTTTATATCAAATAAGCTTGCAAGGGATATCAAGGACAACACTAAAGGTTTTAATAGAGGGGTCAATTTTCACCAATGCCGTTTTTTGGCATATTTGAAGAGTTACGCCCATTTTTTGGGGGCCCGACTACGGAAAAAAAAAAAGTTGAAAGTTTCCCTATTTTAACTTGTGAATGTGGCCTGGCGCACAATGTCCTTAAGCTCTGTGGGTGGAGCCTAAGATGTGCACCAAACCAATTGGGTTGCCAGGGTAACGAGGGACACACTGCGGGCTGAGGCTGGAAAGTGAAACATACAAGACATTCTGGCCAGCTCACAGCATCCTGCACAAGCACGTTGCACATTGCAGCTTACCAACAAGAAAATATGAAAGAGTCTTTGTGCCAAAAGTCTATCCTGTAAACTGAATTGGAAAGGCCCCCTCTCCACCCCACCTGCCCCACCCCCCCGGGAAGAAAGGCCTCCCATCCCCTCCCCTCGGTGCCGCTCCTAGCCCGGGCCAAAAGGTCTCCCCTCCCCCCGGAGCCGCTCCTGACCCGGGCCGAAAGGCCTCCCCTTCCCCCGGAGCCGCTACTAGCCGGCCAAAAGGTCTCCCCACCCCCCAAAGCCGCTCCTGGCCCGGGCCGAAAGGCCTCCCCTTCCCCCGGAGCCACTCCTAGCCCAGGCCGAAAGGTCTCCCTCCCCTTGGAGCTGCTCCTAGCCCAGGCCGAAAGGTCTCCCTCCCTCCGGAGCCGCTCCTAGCCCAGGCCGAAAGGTCTCCCTCCCCTTGGAGCTGCTCCTAGCCCAGGCCGAAAGGTCTCCCTCCCATTGGAGCTGCTCCTAGCCCAGGCCGAAAGGCCTCCCCTCCACCCGGAGCCGCTCCTAGCCCAGGCCGAAAGGCCTCCCCTCCACCCGGAGCCGCTCCTAGCCCGGGCCGAAAGGTCTCCCTCCCCCCGGAGCCACTCCTAGCCCAGGCCGAAAGGTCTCCCTCCCCCCGGAGCCACTCCTAGCCCGGGCCAAAAGGTCTCCCTCCCCTTGGAGCTGCTCCTAGCCCAGGCCGAAAGGCCTCCCCTCCACCCGGAGCCGCTCCTAGCTCGGGCCAAAAGGTCTCCCCTCACCCCGGAGCCACTCCTAGCCCGGGCCGAAAGGTCTCCCTCCCCCCGGAGCCACTCCTAGCCCAGGCCGAAAGGTCTCCCTCCCCTTGGAGCTGCTCCTAGCCCAGGCCGAAAGGCCTCCCCTCCACCCGGAGCCGCTCCTAGCCCAGGCCGAAAGGCCTCCCCTCACCCCGGAGCCACTCCTAGCCCAGGCCGAAAGGTCTCCCTCCCCTTGGAGCTGCTCCTAGCCCAGGCCGAAAGGCCTCCCCTCCACCCGGAGCCACTCCTAGCCCAGGCCGAAAGGCCTCCCCTCCACCCGGAGCCGCTCCTAGCCCAGGCCGAAAGGTCTCCCTCCCCTTGGAGCTGCTCCTAGCCCAGGCCGAAAGGCCTCCCCTCCACCCGGAGCCGCTCCTAGCCCAGGCCGAAAGGTCTCCCTCCCCCCGGAGCCACTCCTAGCCCAGGCCGAAAGGTCATCCTCCCCTCGGAGCCGGTGCCACTCCTAGCCCAGACCAAAAGCCCTAGATTAAAGTGAATTTGATTCATTAGAGATTAAAGACAAAAAGGGAGATTGTTACAGTATTGGTGTTGTACTATAAGAACCCATAAATAAAAAAGGGGTTATAATTTCCCACTCTCTCTCTGCCGCTGCTGTCCCGGCCGTGGAACTGGATCTTCTGTGTTGATTCTCTTACCTGCGTTTATTTTGTTAACTGCCCAGAAGGTTTTTCAGAGCGGACACATACGCCATCTTAAGAAAAATCGTAGTTGGCCAAACTTGCATAAATAGCCAGAATTGGCACGGGTGGCAGGTTACGCCCCCAATGAGGTAAAAATATCATAGTCTAAAAAAAACTAACCTAAATGAATTACGCTGGCGCAGAAACTTTGGGGAAACTTGGAGATTTTAATTTGCTCCAAAAAAAACTGGTGCACGTGAAAAAAACAGCACAGATAATTGGGGAAAATTGAGCCCTCATCAGTTGTGGGGAAGTTACTGGAATCTGTCATTAGGGACAGAGTGACTGAACATCTGGACAAATTATCAGCTGACCAGAGAGAGCCAGCATGATTTGGTAAAGGGGAAGTCATGTCTGAAGACCCTAGCTGAACCTTTTGAGGAGTTAACTAACATGGTAGATAAGGGAGTGTCAATAGATGTTATTTATTTGGACTTCCAGAAGGCATTCAACAAGGTTCCACGTAAGAGACTATTAACAAAAATGAGAGCGCATGGAATTGAAGGCAACCTATTGGCTTGGATAGGAGCAGGAGACAAAGAGTAGGGATAATGGGTCTGTACTCAACTTGGCAGGATGTCCCAGTGGTGTCCCGATTGATCAGTACTGGGGCCTCAGCTTTTCACTATATTTATAAATTACTTGGAGCCGTACATCTAAGTTTGCTGATGACAAGAAGTTAGATGGCAGTCAATAGTGTAGCTGGGAGCTGAAACTTGCAAAGGAACATTGTATAGATTAGGTGAGTGGGAAAAACTGGGGCAGATGGCAATTAATGTGGGAAAGTGTGAGGTCTAGCTTTGGACCGAAGAAAGATAGATCAGAATATTTTCTAAATAGCAAGAAGCTAGGAAATGTTGATGAGCAGAAAGATTTACGGTTCCAGGTACAAAAAATCACTAAAATCTAGTGGACAAGTACAAAAAATAATTTAAAAGGCTGATGGAATGTTGGCCTTTATCTCAAAAGAGCTGGAATACAAAGTTATGTTACAGCTGTACGGTGTTCTGGTGAGACCGCATTTGAAGTACTGCATTCAGTTCTGGGCCCCGCACCTCAGGACCTTGAGGGGGTGCAGTGCAGATTCACCAGAATCAGGGGAAGTCATAACTGGGAACAAAGAAATGGCAGACCAATTGAACAAGTTCTTTGGTTTGGTATTCACTAAGGAGGACACAAACAACCTTCTGGATATAAAAGGGGTCAGAGGGTCTAGTAAGAAGGAGGAACTGAGGGAAGTCCTTATTAGTCGGGAAATTGTGTTGGGGAAATTGATGGGATCGAAGGCCGATAAATCCCCAGGACCTGATGGTCTGCATCCCAGAGTACTTAAGGGGGTGGCCTTGGAAATAGCGGATGCATTGACAATCATTTTCCAACATTCCATTGACTCTGAATCAGTTCCTATCGAGTGGAGGGTAGCCAATGTAACCCGACTTTTTAAAAAAGGAGGGAGAGAGAAAACAGGGAATCATAGACTGGTCAGCCTGACATCGGTAGTGGGTAAAATGATGGAATCAATTATTAAGGATGTCATAGCAGCGCATTTGGAAAGAGGTGACATGATCGGTCCAAGTCAGCATGGATTTGTGAAAGGGAAATCATGCTTGACAAATCTTCTAAAATTTTTTGAGGATGTTTCCAGTAGAGTGGACAAGGGAGAACCAGTTGATGTGGTGTATTTGGACTTTCAGAAGGCTTTCGACAAGGTCCCACACAAGAGATTAATGTGCAAAGTTAAAGCACATGGGATTGGGGGTAGTGTGCTGACGTGGATTGAGAACTGGTTGTCAGACAGGAAGCAAAGAGTAGGAGTAAATGGGTACTTTTCAGAATGGCAGGCAGTGACTAGCGGGGTACCGCTAGGTTCTGTGCTGGGGCCCCAGCTGTTTACATTATACATTAATGATTTAGACAAGGGAATTAAATGTAGTATCTCCAAATTTGCGGATGACACTAAGTTGGGTGGCAGCGTGAGCTGCGAGGAGGATGCTATGAGGCTGCAGAGTGACTTGGATAGGTTAGGTAAGTGGGCAAATGCATGGCAGATGAAGTATAATGTGGATAAATGTGAGGTTATCCACTTTGGTTGTAAAAACAGAGAGACAGACTATTATCTGAATGGTGACAGATTAGGAAAAGGGGAGGTGCAACGAGACCTGGGTGTCATGGTACATCAGTCATTGAAGGTTGGCATGCAGGTACAGCAGGCGGTTAAGAAGGCAAATGGCATGTTGGCCTTCATAACGAGGGGATTTGAGTACAGGGGCAGGGATGAGTTACTACAGTTGTACAAGGCCTTGGTGAGGCCAGACCTGGAGTATTGTGTACAGTTTTGGTCTCCTAACTTGAGGAAGGACATTCTTGCTATTGAGGGAGTGCAGCGAAGGTTCACCAGACTGATTCCGGGATGGCGGGACTGACATATCAAGAAAGACTGGATCAACTGGGCTTGTATTCACTGGAGTTCAGAAGAATGAGAGGGGATCTCATAGAAACGTTTAAAATTCTGACGGGTTTTGACAGGTTAGATGCAGGAAGAATGTTCCCAATGTTGGGGAAGTCCAGAACCAGGGGTCACAGTCTAAGGATAAGGGGTAAGCCATTTAGGACCGAGATGAGGAGAAACTTCTTCACCCAGAGAGTGGTGAACCTGTGGAATTCTCTACCACAGAAAGTTGTTGAGGCCAATTCACTAAATATATTCAAAAAGGAGTTAGATGTAGTCCTTACTACTAGGGGGATCAAGGGGTATGGCGAGAAAGCAGGAATTGGGTACTGAAGTTGCATGTTCAGCCATAAATTCATTGAATGATGGTGCAGGCTCGAATGGCCTACTCCTGCACCTATTTTCTATGTTTCTATGATACTGGGGCTAAAAGGGTTGAATTATCAGGACAGATTGCTTAGACTAGGCTTGTATTCGCGAGTACAAAAGATTAAGGGTGTGTAATTGATGTGTTTAAAGATGATTGAAGGATTTGATAGGTAGATAGAAAGAAAATATTTCCTCTGGTAGAAGTGTCGAGAACAGGGGGCCATAAATTTAAAATTAGAGCTCGGCTGTTCAGGAGTGATGTCAGAAAGCACTTCTTCACATAAAGGGTATTGGAAATCTGGAACTCTCTCCCCCAAAAACCTGTTGCGGCTAGGTTAATTGAATGACCTACTTCTGTTCCTAGTGAGCATAGATATTGCTTTATTTAAGATTTCAAAGACAATATGCAATTTTCATTCAAAAATGAAGTTAACAGCACTTTTATTTTCATGCAATTTGGAATGTTAGAAGCTTTACTCATGAACGTTTTTTATTGTAGACTATTTTTCTCTCATATTGGTTTCTCATTTCCATTTCATACATAGCAACAATATGCAGCAGAGTACCAATTCAACCTCCTGTGTGGAGCTTTTGCAGTTTCTGGAATTTTCTATCACATGTGGCACTCCTGGGATATGGCTGTCATTTATTTTCCTTAGAGAAATGTTGCAGTTGCCATCTTTTGTTAATATCCATTCAGTGTAATCCAGTTATCCAGAAGAAGAGTTCACAGACCTGAGGATGACATGGCACGTAACTTATCAGATAAACGGCGCACAGGGGTGGTAACGAAGTTTGCTATCAATATAATTGTATTAACCAATTAATTATAGTAGGTTGGCGAAAAGTTCGTGACGTGGCAGGGAAATAACAAATGGAAAGCCTTCGCGCAGAACTTCATGCTTTTGTATGTATTTTGACTGTATAAAAACAGTAACCCAAGATTGTTTGGGGAGAACAGCTGGTTTGGGTCACCGAGTTCCTGAACTCGTGTAGAAGCTGTCTCTCCCTCGATCGAGTACTTTATAATAAACAATTCTTTTCTCCAAAACAGACTTGTGTTGAGTACCTTTGTAATACTCCACAACAATTGGCGCTGCGAGCAGGATACTTACGGGAAACCGACAGACGGGCATTTGCAGAAGCATCACAAGTGAGTATATTTAAACTACCACTCATAATCCGATGTGAGCTTTTACAAAACGTGTCAGTTGCCCGGGATACCTGAATCTGTGAAAAGTCTGTTATGGTGCAAAAGACTTGGGGGTAATTTAACTGTATTGTATATCCATCACTATATAAGTCAAAGTGAGAGACCAGTATGGTTGCAGACTCTAGGTTTAAGGAACCAGATTAGGGAGGCAATCAGTATCGTTAGTCCAGCCGGACATTAGGGGTGTCCAAAGGCTTGGAGACAGTTCACAGAATCCAGTGAAGGGGTAGACATGCCCAAACGTGAGATTATAAGGTATCGATAGGATTGCATGCTCTAGGGTTAAGTGAAACCGATTCGAGGGACAATCAGTATCTAAGAATACAGTTTAAATTGATCAAAAAAAATCAGTGCAACCATAAACGCTGGGTTTAAGTGAAACCAAGTAGGGGGACGGTTAGTTTGAGAATACAGTGAAACTGATATAGGGGTAGACGTACCAAACAGAGTATGGCGTGTAAAGTTATGCTGGACTGGGGGTCAGACGGCTCCCTTACTAGATATTTTTCAGACGACCATAAGAAACTGATAGTGACTATGTTAAATGACGGATGGGATCCCAAAGACCCCACTAAACAAAAAGAATGGTGGGAGAAACAGAAAAATAAGAAAACAGCCAAAGCAGGATTAATAAGCTTTGTTGATTGAAAAATTGGTGTGAATGTCTGTCTTTAAATGAAAGTGCTCGTGTGGTTCTTGACTGCGGAATATTTGAGATGGGAGTTAATGAATTTTTCATTTGTCTGAAGCCTGTTTTTTCTTTAAAAGAAAAATGGTGTCGCTGTCTGTTTGTTTTAGCTCCACCCACTTTTTCAGAGAGTTTAAAGTTTTTAACCTTTTGGAGCGTTGTCCTTGATGTGGGAAGCTTTAAGAAAGTGTGAACCTAGAATTGAATTACATTTTAAGTTAGAAACGCAGATGTGGATTTATTTTGATTTGGACGTTCTAATTGGATTACAAAAAAAAATGCGTGATCTCGTTTTTTTTTTAAATTCCGATATGCTCACTTACTTGTCAAAAGAAAACACGTAATCATTGATTACATTGGGTAGAAAGACAATAAATTTAGTCTAGGAATGAGATAAAGAAAGGAGAAGGGAAATTGTAATGCCTTTTAAAAATGCCTGCATGGGTCTCTTGAGGCTACGGGCTGGGGGAAGTCACGCCCCCGTTTTCCTTTGTGTAAAATCTTATGTTAAATGACATGAAAGCTTCTAGCTCAGTAAAAAGAGTTTTAAATAAAAGGTTGGCAGTACAGTATTTGAATTGGGATTGAGATATTTCAAGTGATTCCCTTTGATAAACATTTTGGTTATATTGGAAAATCTTGGGTTTGGAAACCTTTTTAATAGAAATAATAAAAGTACACATCTGTGTAACTTTACCTCAACTACTATGTCAGAAGTGGAAACTTAAAAAGATGTAATTTACGAGTTACTGTATCACAAAATATATCTTGAAGTTACAGAGCAAAAGATTTTATTTCTACTTGGATTGGAGTTTTTTTTTTAAATGTTCAGCTTCTAAAACAGAAGTTAGGCACATAATTATAAAACAAGTACTTTGCATTCTGTGATCTGTGACTCACTTAGACATAATAAGTTCATACAATTTTAATTCAAAAATAAATAGAAATACTACAAAAGGGGAGCAGCAATTAGGATGGGAACAGTAAAGCGTTAATTTTGTTGTAAAGGTTTCAAGTACCACTGGTTAAGAAAAGGCACAAAAAATACTGAGATTCATTTAAAATTGAGCCTCTTTAGAACTATTTTGGTGTTTGAGATATTTTTTGTGTTGATCTGACAGAGATTTATTGAAAGACTGTTTTTATCAAAAGAACTCGCTAAATAAAATGTTAACTGTGGGTACTGATGCCAACCTACAGTTCAAGTGTATGTAAATTTGTAAAATCTGATCTCTTTTTAAAAAAAAAAGAAATCAAACTAAAAAATTTGGAAACAGTCTAAAAATTCTCTGATGAAGGACAGAAATGCCATTTGGGGAGATGAGATAAGATATGGACATAGCCTTGGAAATGATTTGCGAGCACTTGTATGTTAAGATAGTTTATAAACTATCACTTGTTTTTGAATACAGGAAACCAGATAATCCTGGCCAGAATTACTACCCACGATATGAATGAGGATATGCGCCACACCAAAACGAACGACAGGATTAACCCCCTATGAGCTATTGACTGGATGAATAATGAAGTTACCCGAGGGGATAGTTGCAGGAAGGGCAGAATTAGGACCATGATGAGATAGAATCAGGAAGTATGTGATGGAATTGAGTGAGCAGTTGAAAGGTATGCGACAGGAGGTCTAAGAAAGACAGAGAGAGGAGGACGAAGATGATGGGACAAATACCTCAGCTATAATCCCCGAGGTGGGGGCTAAGGTAATAGTTAAGGAAGTGGCAGATAAACCAGGATTCGCACCTAGGTGGAGCGGACCATATGAGGTGGTAATCAGTGGTGAATGTGTGCATGTATAAATATGAAAGGTGGGGGCCAATGAACACATTGGTCCCAGCTGAAAGAATACTAGGGGTACTTGCCATAAGGAAATGGATCTGGGAAAGGTCACATGTCCAGGGAAATGGTGCAAATGATCCGGTAGAAGTAGAAATGATAAGAATCTAACTAAAAACCTGGAATATCCAGGATGTGTTTTATCAACAGAATGTATATAAATGTGATCACCACCGCCCTTATGATTCTACAAGGACAAGCTACAAGGCTGCCCCTAGGGGGCCCAGAAACATATACCCACACCGGAGAGTACAACAACTACGTAAAGCAGCCCCTAGAGGGCAGCATCCGAGTGTCAGAAGCGTTTACCTTGAAGCCACAAGATAAGTGGATAACAAAATGTTACCTGAATATTGTAAACCAGGGGAATTAACCTCGGGAAAGTGCGTGGTAATTAAACCTGGAACATTGTCCGGACCCAAACAGGGACACGGTCTTAGAGCCGCCCTCGTTAAAAGCGATAGAATGGGTCATATGTCAAGAGGAGAGAAAGTGTTCAGGTCCAGCAGTGATGATTTATTGGCAAAAACCTACAGTCATGACCCCAGGACCAACAACACTACCACCATTTACTTGTCCCCTCCTTACTGAAGGTCCGCCCGGTGGGTTGGTAACGAGATCGGAGGGAATGTTGTTGTTTGACAATGTGCAGCATGAAATGTTACCTGTGATCATAAATTTAACAGACCTACACCTGCCAGAAAAGTGTAGCCCCAAGACTAAAGCGTTGTACACACGGTTGCTAGACAAAATCCTGAGAAAAGCTAGTGACACATCAAGAGCAAGGGAGTATCACAAGCAGCTGAGACACAAAGGAGGAAGACAGAGAAGACCTATTGGGAATGACGTACTAACTGGAGTAAATACAGGGTCCTCTCTGGTAAATGCACTAGATATACAGGCGATCCAAGCAGGAGTAAATAGTTTAAGGGGAACCATGAAGGTACTAATGAGGAAACAGGCCGGGATAGGGATAGAATTTTCAGTTAGGTCTAAAACATCCAAAATACTGCTGGAGGGTATATCAGTATTAGAAGGCCACGCACAAAAAATAAACAAGCTAAATAAGCAGAAACGAGAGGACGATGCCGAAGACAGGAAAAGAGACACATGTCTTACCGATGGGGGATGGATGATTGGTCAGGTGAGACACAATATGGATCAGATACAAACCGGGCGAGTTCCAGATTGGATAAATAGCACCCAGTTGAAAGAAATGGCACAGCACACTAGGCCATTAGACACCTGCACCCTAAAAGGAATGACTAGGGTGTATGCGGTTACAGGAGGATGCAAGGGGAAACAAACCCCTATGGTAGGGATAATACTAGTGATCCCCATAATAAACCAAGTCTCATACCCGTACCTTCAATATGAAGTTGAAAACATAGGGATAATACGAGGGGAAGAGTACATCCGTCATTACCCGATGGACCAGTATGCGATCAAAAAGAATGGAAAGATAAGGGGAATATCTTTATCCGGGTGCCTAACTATATGCCCTCATCCAGTGGGAGACAGGAGCAAGGATAGCTGCAGGTTTGACAACACTACGGAAGGATGTGTCATTGAAATAAGCCCTGCCCGAACCGAACCCACACATTACGCCTATCAAGGACAAGGAGAATATTGTGTGGTAACTAGCCTGGGAACTTACGATTACAGAGGCCTGACTTGTAACATTACAATGCCTAACTTTTGCTTTACTCCCAGAATGTCGGTGGCGGTGGGAAGAGCACGGATGACATATATACACGCCAGGAAGTCAATGACATTAAATATAAACGATGAGATTAAGCAAAATATTGATGATTACATGGAAGAGCAAGCACCACCAATTCCCCTGTTACTTGAAGATTTAACTGAGCTCAAAGGACCATTAAGAAATAACATTAAAAGATATTATGAGCTAAAGGTTAAAGGCAAAGAACTGGACAGTAAAATAAAGGATAACCTGAAAAACCCACCTTGGTACTTGAGATTATGGAATTGGGGAATGAACGTTGAAATACATCCGTGGATAAGAATCCTTTCACATACCCTAGTGGCAGTACATATAGTAATAGCCTTGAGTTAGTTGGTGATGATATGTAACAAGCGCAAAAGACAGAAGAGGTATACCCGAGCAAAGCTAAGCTAGGGATCAGGTCAAATTGTTGTCAAATGAATACCTGATATGATTTGTGGTGCTCCCAACCTATCGCCTGATCACGGAGACTGGGGCAGAGTACACGTGAATCAGACAAGGTGAATTATTGGTCAGGGTGGGTATTTGGGGTACCATCTGACCAAATGGGGGATTATAGAAGAAAAATATTTAAGTAAAGGGAACCTAATCAGAGGGAAATTAATCAAGTAAAGTTGAAACCATAAGCGAGGTTCACAGTAAAGACAGAAAAGACATGTGTTACTGAACTCGACACTCTGAGAACAGAATGCTGTGGTACCTCTGCACTCATTAATCGGTTTGCTGTTATCAAGGCTAGAACTAAGAACAAAGCAAATGAATTCTCCTTAGAAAGGGTCATAGCTAAGGTCAAAGAACTCTCAGAAAGATTGATCATTTTATCACAGTATAAACCAGACAGTTGGGAAAAATGCACTCCAAGGCTAGGTCACATGGGATGGTAAAAGATTACGGGAAACAAAAGACGATCGAAAAACATCTCAACTGGTTGAAAGCAGTTAGGCCAAGAGAAGAAGAGTTCAGAGACTTGAGAATGACGTGGCACATAACTTATCAGATAAACAGCGCACAGGGGAGGTAACGAATCTTGCTGTCAATATAATTGTATTAACCAATTAATTATAGTAGGTAGGTGAAAATTTTGAGACACGGCATGGAAACAACAAATGAAAAGCCTCCGCGTGGAACTTCATGATTTTGTATGTATTTTGACTGTATAAAAACAGTAACCCAAGATTGTTCGGGAAGAACAGCTGGTTTGGGTCACCGAGTTACTGAACTCGTGTAGAGGCTGTCTCTCCCTCGATCAAGTACTTTATAATAAACGATTCTTTTCTCCAAAACAGACTTGTATTGAGTATCTTTGTAATACTCCATGACAATAATGCATCACTATCATTTAAGTGCTCATCTTATATTGCTGGTGATTCCATAATTTAAAGCAAAATAGTGAAATATATCAGTTTAAAATGTATGAGTAGATCGTTACGTACATCATTGTAGCAGAAAGGGTTTCAAATAGAAAATGGTAGAGGAACTAAAGTTGATTACCACATTCCAAATCCTACAGTAAATATTTATTGCTGCCTTAAATCTCATTAGAAAATATAAGGGAAATACCACTGACAGTTTCTTTGCCATTATAGTGCTATATCAGAAAGGCTTTGAACAGTCAAATTACTGACAGCCCAAAAATTCTCCCCCATAAAATCTTACTCAATTTTTCTTAAATGCTAGTGGAAAACCATGGAAATAGACAATTGTTTCTATCTGTTATCATGTAAAATATAATGAATTATATATAGCAACATGGTGAATAACTCTACTTAAACATGGATGAGTAATGGTGTTTATTTATTGTGTTCATGCCCATCCACTGATTCTTCAACACTGGAATATGAAACTAGGTAGCAATAAAAGTGTTTATCATTTTAATTACCCCATGTAGTTTGTAGCACAAATATACAAGGAATAATGTGCTTCATTTCATTCCAGACTTCAGTTTACTCAGTTTCAAACATTATTCAATCGCTAGTGCTTTGCTTTGAAGTACTTCCAGTGGGTATTGTACAAACAAATGCATCTGAAAAGTAAAGCAGTATCTAAAAATGGAGGCAAGCTTCCATTACATTAATCAACCTACATTATGAATGGGCAGATTTTATTTTATCAATAAAAGGATCCAAGTTACCATCTGTAACATGACAAATTGTGTGTTTCCATGCACAAGTATACAAATGCACCAAGGAGATCCAAATGTATTTATTTAGGTTTCTTTGTGATAGAAGTTTGCTCTTCACATATCCAGAGAGTGGGCAGGGCCCTGTTCTTCAAAATGTATTTCATATTTCCTTCTTCAACAGTACATCATCAACACATGCAACATCAACCAATATACTGATTTAATGTTCTTCATCACTAGACAACTTCCTCTGACAGCTTGTGTGTATGGACAAGAACATTGTTTTCCCAAATACATTATTGAATTACAAGTTAAATAGAACAGTTATGATTTATTACATAAAAATGTAATTGGTATAGAGTTGTAAGACTGGCTGCACAACCTGTACACTCACCCCAGGAGATCTGATGGTCTTTATGAAATAACACTTTGGCCCTGCAGCAGAATGGTCTGTTTATATCACCAATAATCAATGCAAAGTAACTTGTTTATCTTAAGTACAGAAGGACCATGAAAGCTAATTTTTTGTCTGTTACTAATTTTGTGTCTAAGGCTGAAAGAGAATAGTTGTTTCTGTTTCCTTCTTCTGACCCAGGTCTTGTTCTTGATGACCAGTAGCTCCTTTAAGGGTTAGTGGCCTTATGGGTTGTACCAAGTTGTTGGGCCCTATGGATATCCATATGCAGAAAGCGAGCAAGAAAGAGAAATGTTCGTGCTGTACTTAAAATTCTGAAGTCTGCTGTAGATAGTTAATCTTGCAGCTCCTTCCTGGACAGAATACTTGTTCAAAGAGTACAGGAGGAAACTCACCTCATCAACACCGAAGCCTACAAGTTCTGAAGTAATTAGTGTGGTAGAATGTTTATGACCCCTATTGCTGGCAAGCATATGAAGCTATGGTATGTTTTGGAAATTATTACAATTTAAAAGCTTGCTTTGCCACATTCATCATGGTTTTAGGAAATGGATTAAACCATTATCCCCTCTGATGTACCTAATCAATAAATTTGTAATGTTTCTTATTCTACATTGCCTGACTTACTTCAATTGGGAACCACCCCAATGACTGTGAACTGGAGCTGAGAATTTCTACCTCAACGGGGATGATGGATCTTGCAATGACTGACGAATCCAACTAGCCCATTCCACACTTTTTAATTCCACTCAGTGTCATATTCAAGGTCAGACAGCTTACTTTACAGCACTATTGTGTTGATCCTAGAACATACAGCAATTGATGGCATTAATATCCACTCCTGCGCTGATGTGGTCAGACCTGGGCATATATCTGTGGAGAAATGTCCATTTTCAGGTTCAAGGACACACCAGGCAGGGCAGCCCCACTTTCCCAGCCCGATTCCTGCTTATATCTGTTTTCTACTGGCAAGTGGTCCAGCATCAACATTCTGAAGGTCAGAACTGATATTTATCCGTAACCAATCAAAAACAATTGACATCGCAGCTCGCCCACACTGTGTAGCGAGGTCAGAGGACATTTTTAGTTTTGTCCGCAACCTTCCCCATTCTGGTATGTAGTCTCTGCAACATCAGAATCGGGCTCATTTTGGGGCACGAATGAAGCCAGGCTCCATGGTGTACATTTCAGTGACTCAGCATCTGCCTTCGCTTCTACAGAACCTGGCATCTTTCCTTACCCCTGCAGTGCAAAACTGATGGCATAATGGTTGTATCATAAAAAATGTGAGCTTGACTCCTATCTGAGTGGAATGTAGCCAAATAGAATTTTCTATCAGACAATATACGTCACTTTCAAAGCTGTGTTGACAACATCGGAGTAAAATTCCTGCACCCTACATTCAAAAAGCAGCAGGCTTGTGTCTAACAGATTTTCCCTGTTCCTAAGTCTTTCCTCTTCACAAATTTCTGTTTTGAAATGCATTCCCAAGAGGTCCCCTTCCCCAGCCCGTTAAACACGAGAAGGATCTAAATCCAGGGAATTGCAGAATTTCAGTAACAAAGGTTTGAGAGCTCCACAAGTCAGCTGAATAGTCTGAAGCCAGATACAGGTATCGCCTTGATGTGATTGTCAGCAATACTGGTGTCAGCATCAGGGTCAAACTTTGATCTCCTTTTGTGGATAGATAGCGCTGTTTGCAGGTGTTAGATGTGCTCTTACATTACCCTTAAAATATATTGTCAACTATATCCCATAAAAACACGAGAAAACCGGAGAGCAGATCTGTGGTGCACACATACACCTTTTGTTCTTTTCAATTAATATGATGATTTCAAGTCTCTTCCTTTATTAGTTCAGCATTTCCATCCCAGCTTCTGTTAATTCTCAATTAGCTCATGATTCAGATGGTATGATTAAGGTTTTGCAACAACTCTGTTTAGCTTTCCTGCCTTCTTTCAAAACAGTATTTTATCTGATATTCTATGTCCTTATATACACTACAGTTTAAATGAAATAATTTTACCATGTTCAGATCTAATTTTAGAAAGGACTGGCAAGCCATAAACCAGTCGAGTTCTAGTTATTTTCCAAATGTTCCCACATTGCCCCCTAGTGGACGTTCTTGTAGCTCACCAGTTCAATAATTTATTTCCAAAGCAGGTTAGCTACCTAGTGTTGCTGCTCTCTCTCACATGCGGACAGTTTCATAGTCACTTGATAACGTGTAGTATCTCGTACAAGTGGCCATTATTCATGCTGGGCCCAGACAGCGAGTGTTAGGAGAATATTCAACCGTAAAAACCAGTACAGCCAAATCTGATACAACCTTACTGACATCCACACAAGAACACATCCAAATGAATACCAGGAGTTATTTGGATAGTGACCAGAAGTGGGAATCTTAGCTCCCCTGCCCTAACTCCTTAGTGCTGAAACACAAGAACAATGAGCAGGAGAAGGCCATTCAGCCCCTCGGGCCTGCTCCACCATTCAATGAGATCATGGCTGATCTGCCTCCACTTCACTTTCCTGCACTATCCCCATATCACTTGATTCCATGATTATCCAAAAATCTATCAATCTCTGGGGTAGAGAATTCCAAACATTCACCACCCTCTGAGTGAAAAAGTTTCTCCTCATCTCCTCATCTCAGTCCTAAATGGCTACTCCACCAAGATGCTCTTATATTGTGCAAGCCCCATTCTATTGGTGCTGGCAACCTGAGAGAAAACTTGCTGGGATTCATCCAAAACTCTGCTGCCCGTATCCTAACTCCCACCATGTTCACCCATCACCCGTGCTTGCTGATCTACATTGGCTCCCAGTCCTGCAACATCTAGATTTTAAAAATCTCATCCTGGTTCTCAAATCCCTCCCCAGCTCTGTAATCTCCTTTAGCCCTTCAACCCTCCAAGATATCGGCACTCCTCCAATTCTGGCCTCTTGGGGGTCCCCAATTTTCATCGCTCCCCCATTGGTAGCCATGCCTTCAGCTGCCTAGGCCCTAAGCTCTGGAATTGCCCCCTAAACATCTCCCTCGCTCTCATTTCTTTAAGTCTCTCTTTCACCAAGCTTTTGATCACCTATCCCAATATCTCTATGTGGCTAGATGTCAAATTTTGTCTGTTGATGTTTGAGATCAGAATTGTGCAATATGCTCAGCCAGGCCTTGCTAGCACTATAATGACATTTGTATCATTGATGCATTTTGCAGTTGTTCATAGTACTTGCAGAGACTCTAATAAAATCTCTTGCTGCACCGGATATATACACACTTTGGTTCATTTCATCCTTCCCAACTTCTTCAGTGATTATTTTGATACATTTCCAGAGTTTACCAGCTGCACCAGAGGCACCAGACCTGTGACATCGGTACTTCTGTAATGATCTGAAAAAGGTTAAAGGTTGCTTCCTGGTTTGCCTTAAAAAGGTTAAGTATAATCCTAATATACTGCAGTTTCTGAATGTTATAAAGGGAGATTTGTGTATGGTGCTGGTGGTCCTCTGTACTTAAAGATGATTGTTCTTGTTGGAGAGAGAACCGGTCTTGAAACTTGTCCCAATTATTAAAACCAAAAAGATAGAGGAAAGCTCTCTTGCACATTTCACAGACCCAGTGTGCATCAGATCAACAGTCTGTTGTTGCTGTTCACATTATCACTGTTGAAAGACCTCCTTCATATAAAAGCATTGGTGATCAGACTAACTTATGCTGCCATGTATCCCTGCTCGCCAGCTTGTGAACTTATGAATTTGCGTTTCCAGTGGCGAGTATCAATCACTAACAAGTCGTAAATTGCCTCAGGAAAATGGTGGCCGACAGGGCTCCCAACTGGCAGTACGGACTCAAAACATTATCCTCATTTTATGAGTTTTCCAAATGTACAGCTGGCTTTTCTTGTACAAAGAGAAATTTACAATCTAATTAGTACATAATTTAACACACAGCCCAGAAAAGTTTTGAACATTTAGCTCAATATTATCAGTGGTGATAAAAACATAAAAAATAGGAGCAGAAGTAGGCCATTTGGCCCCTCGAGCCTGCTCCACCATTCAATAAGATCATGGCTGATCTGATCATGGACTCAGCTCCATTTCCCTGCCTGTTCCCCATAACCCTTTACTCCTTTAGCATTCAAAAATCTGTCTATCCCCGCCTTAAATATATTCAATGACCCAGCCTCTGCAGCTCTCTGGGGCAGAGAATTCCATAGATTTACAACCCTCAGAGAAGAAATTTCTCCTCATCTCAGTTTTAAATGGGCGGCCCCTTATTCTTAGACGACGTGCCCTAGTTTCGCCTATGAGTAGAAATATCCTCTGCATCCACCTTGTCGAGCCCCCTCATTATCTTATAAGTTTCAATAGATCACCTCTCATTCTTCTGAACTCCAATGAGTATAGGCCCAACCTACTCAACCTATCCTCATAAGTCAACCCCCTCATCTCTGGAATCAACCTAGTGAACCTTCTCTGAACAACCTCCAACGCAAGTATATCCTTCCTTAAATACAGAGACCAAAACTGTATGCAGTACTCCAGGTGTGGCCTCACCAAAACCTTGTACAGTTGTAGCAGGACTTCTCTGCTTTGATACTCTATCCCCCTTGCAATAAAGGCCAACATTCCATTTGCCTTTGATTACTTGCTGTACCTGCATACTCACTTTTTGTGTTTCATGCACAAGGACCCCCAGGGCCCTCTGTACTGCAGCACTTTGCAATTTTTCCCCATTTAAATTATAATTTGCTTTTCTATGTGGATAACCTCACATTTCCCATATTATATTCCATCTGTCAAATTTTTGACCATTCACTTAGCCTGTCTATATCCCTTTGCGGATTTTTTGTGTCCTCCTCACAATTTGCTTTCCCATAATTTGTTTGATGTGGCATGCTTCCATGGCTGACTGATGTTTGACCTGCTTTTGCTTTAGATTTATAAGGATGTACTTGTTTACACATGTGGCCACTAATGAGTTCCAAGTCCTCTGAGTAGTCATCTGCTGAGAAAAGCTCTTGTATGGCCCGCTCTTTCATCTTAGTTGAAGCTTGCAGTTTTTTAAGATTGAAGGGCTGCTCAGATGTACAGTAGAGGATGCAGAAGTTGAATTTCTAAGTTATCAAGTATAGCCATGAAGAAGAATGCAACGAGATTAGTGCAAGTACATTCCTTTCTATGATTCCATTAGTGACAGCAGAAGGCTCCGTCAGCACTCCCATTGCTCTACCAAGTATTCCATCATGTAACTGGTGCACAATCTGGACAAATCGCTCCGGATATCCAAACTGGATGGCAGTTTCCAGACATGGTCTGCTGACAGTGAACTGATTTTTTTTTTTTTTTTTAATTCGTAGCCAATCGTTCCAATTCTTTGTCAAATCACAAACGCCAGAGGTCACCTTGCACATGCCAAGGATCACTCTGCGCCAATGCTCTTAGCCAAAAGGCCTAGAGCCACTGCACCGTTCCTGGAAGTACTGCAATACCAGGTTCGTGCCATGGAGGTGGATGGGTCAAGCCACCCCACACACCTCCGTGGAGGTGGATGGGTCAAGCCACCCCACCCACCTCCTGTTTCCAAAAAAGCAAGCATATACCTTCCTGACCAGGGCGAAACCACCCGGAGGTCATGGTGGCTGGTCAGGTCAGTTACGCATGATCTTAGCCAAAAGGCCGAGAAGCGACAGTGAACTGATGTAAATTCAAGGGCAGTGGGCCCCAATTTTCCAACCAGTACTCCCTTGAGCTGCACAATTCACCACAGAATGGATACACTACACCCCAGACATATGGTGGTTCCATATTTTAGAGGTGCAGAACTTCCTGCTCTGCAATACTATCATGCATACAAAAGTGCATGTCCTCATACCTGGTCTTCAGATAACACCTTCCAACAGCTATTGTCCAAAGTCTTATGGATTCACTCATCAGCCTGCTTTGAGGCTGACTCACCCTCCAGGCTACTCAATGACAGGTCAATGCTGGCCAGAGCTCTGCCTGCAACCATTTCCCTTTTTTGCCACAAATCCACCTCACAGCATCAGCCTGGATCTTGCACAAGCCAAAAGAAACTTCTGTATTACATGCTTAGGAAATCTGAACAACAAAGAGCTATTTGGACAAATGTCTCGTACGCCATAAATTTAACTTGCGTTGAACATTGCAGTCACTGAAAAAAAAGGCAGAAAAGGCCATAGTGCCCGTTGCCGCTTATCAGTGTGGCATCCACCAAGATCACAGCTACTGATATGATCAATAATTGGGGTATATTGCACTTTATCTTCCAATCGATACATTCAGGATTCTCTGGTGAGCTATGCATAAGCTTTTACCACACTTGGGGAAAGGGGGCTCGCTAGCAGATCCCACTGGCTAGCCTACTGTTCAAGGTGGTGAGTAGAGTATCCTCGATCCCCAGTTAAATCCAATATCAGAAAGGTGCACCACAATTCTCTCTGAAATGCCCACAACACATATTCCGAAGCCATTCTTTATGATTCCAATACATCATTGATTAAGCTGGAGCATGCCACTGCACCTTTCAGCACGAGCCGCTCCAAGACTGGGTGACATCATCAGGACCCAGGTCGTCGTTTGGAGTGTAGGCAGGAGCATCGGAAGGGCCCTGGTAAAGCAGAGGAGCATGGAAGATCGTGGCGGACTTCCAATGAGCGATCGGGGCGGAGGAGTGATGAGGGATCGTGGCTGAGATTTGGTGGGTGATTGTGACGAACGTTCAGCGAATGTTTGTGGCGGAGGAGCGGTGAGAGATCGTGGCGGAGGTGCGGCGAGTGTTTTGTGGCAGAGGGGCGGTGAGGGATCTTGGCGGAGGTGTGGTGAATGAGGGTACGGGGCCCAGAAGAGCCGAGGGCCCAGGGGCAGCACGGGCCAACTCACACTGCGATATGTGTGCGCACTGGGTCCGTGCAGCAGAGCAGGTCTCCAGTTGTCCTGGTTAAAGGCCTAGCTCTGTCAAGCCCGTGTGGTGGCTGATGTGCAACGGTCATCACACATTTAAAAAATCCACGCACAGGCATCTCCCACCCCCTCAGAGTTCAGGACTGGAACATCAGGTCCTTCATTGAAACATCTGTGAACTCATGTAGAAGCAAGTCATCCTCGTTCGAGGGACCGCCTATGATTAATAGGATCTATAACAGTGAACAACCTTGACCCTCTCTTCTGTTGAAATGGATAGATTAAATGAGTTTCTCTTTTGCCCTTAGATACACATTGGAGGGCACATCCTGGTAAAATCCGAGATTTTCTCATATATTCACACAGATTAAAGCTTCTACATAAGGAACAAGGTCAAAAGCCTTATGCATCCTTGCTCGTATGTGGAATGCACTCAGAGTTAGTGATTGAAGCAAAAAAAGTTAGATAGATGGGTGAAGGAATAAAAGGGATTTTGGAACATAAGAGGTATATGGGGTTAACTCTACTGCTATTGTGGAGGATGAAAACCAACAGACTAGTTGGACAAAAATACAAAATCAAAATACTGCAGATGCTGGAAATCTGAAATAAAAACAGAAAATGCTGGAAATACTCAGCAAGTGAGGTAGCATCTGTGGATAGAGAAACGGAGTTAAAGTTTCAGGTTGATGACCCTTTGTCAGAACAGCGATGTAACAGGATTTTAAGCAAGTGTAAGGGCAGGGAAAGGGGGGAAGCGAGAAAAAAACAACAGGGAAGGTCTGTGATAGGATGGAAGGCAGAAAAGATTAAGAGACAAAAGGGATGATGGTGCAAGGCAAAAGGAGATGGTAAAGGGGCAAGTTAAGAAACAAAAGATGAGTCTAGATAGGGTGTAAATGGAAATGGCAGAATCAGAGAGAGAAAGAAAACATAAAAATTGAAAAAAATAATAGGGGGTGGTAGTTATGGTCTGAAATTGTTGAACTCAATGTTGAGTCCTGAAGGCTGTAAAGTGCCGAAACGAAAGATGAGGTGCTTACGTTGAGCTTCATTGGAACAGTGTAGGAGGCCGAGGAAAGAGATGTTGGAGTGGGAGTGGTGCGGAGAATTAAAGTGGCAGGCGACCGGAAGCTTGGGGGTCATGCAGACTGAACGGAGGTGCACTGCAAAGCGGTCACCCAATCTATGCTTGATCTCCCCAATGTAGAGGAGACTGCGTTGCTAGCAGCGAATACAGTATACTAAAGTGAAAGAAGTACAAAATAAATCGTTGATTCACCTGGAAGGAGTGTTTGGGGCCCTGGATAATGGAAAGGGAGGAGTTAAAAGGGAAGGTGTTGCATCTCCTGTGCTTGCATGGGAAGATGCCGTGAGAAAGGGAGATTAAGGAGACACGGAGGGGGCAGACCCTTCCAAATGCTGAAAGGAGAGGGGAGGGGAAGTTGTGTTTGATGGTGGGATTATATGCTGGAGGTGGCGTAAATAGTGGAGGATGATCCATTGAATGTGTAGGCTGGTGGGGTGAAAGATGAGGACAAGGGGAACCCCATCGTAGTTCTGGGAGGGAGTGGAAGGGGTGAGAGCAGAAGTGCGGGAAATAGAATGGACACAGTCAAGGGCTATGTCAACCACGGTAGAGGGGAATCTTCGGTTGAGGAAAAAGAAAGACATATCAGAAGCACTAGTGTGGAAGGAGGCATTGTCAGAGCAGATGCAACGGGGATGCAGAAACTGGGAGAATGGAATGGAGTCCTTACAGGAAGTGGGGTGGGAGGAAGTGTCGTCTAGGTAGCTGTAGGAGTCAGTGGGCTTATAGTGAATGTTTGTCAATAGCCTATCCCCAGAAATGGAGACAGAGAAGTCGAGGAAGGAAAGGGAAGGGAAGGGAAGAGTCAGAGATGGACCATTTGAAGGTGAGGAAAAGATGGAAATTGGAAGCAAAATGAATGAAATTTTCTAGTTCAGGGTGAGAGCAGGAAACGGCACCAATAGTAGTCAATGTACCGGAAAAATAGGTGAGAGAGGGTACCCGAGTAGGACTGGAACAAAGAATGTTCCGCATAGCCCATGAAAAGGCAGGCATAGCTATGATCCATGTAGGTTCCCATAGCAACACCTTTAATTTGGAGGAAGTGAATGGAGTCAAAGGAGAAGTTGTTCAACAGACTGGTTGGGCCAAACTATCTGTTTCTTTGTTGTAATTTCTATCCAATTCAATGTAATTTATTTTTTCTTCTCAGATTTTTAAGACTTCAAACCTCAGGTAAGTAACATTTTCTGAGATTACATCTGGGAGTGTTTTTGGTTGCCATGAAGAGTGACCATTTACAGAGTATATTGGTTGCAAGCACCAATTCCCACCCAACTTATAAGAAATTCAAAAAGTACCGACTGAATTTTGCCATTTGAAAATGAAATTCGAATACATTTTATTAAAACAGACTTCTTTATTTACCATTCCACAGAAGCAGAGACACAGAGTGTAATCTGTATACTCTGTCAGCTGTGGCTCAGTAGGTAGCACTCTCACCTCTGATTCAGAAGGTATGGGTTCAAGTTGGACTCCAGGGACTTGAGCACAAAAAGAAAATCTAGGCCGATGCTCCAGTGCACTGCTGAGGGAGCAGTGTTGAGGGAGCACTGCACTGTCGGAGGTGCCGTCTTTCGGATGAGATGTTAAACAGAAACCCCGTCTGCTCTCTCAAGTGGACGTAAAAGATCCCATGGCACTATTTCGAAGAGCAGGGGAGTTATCTCTGGTGTCCTGGTCAATATTTAGCCCTCAATCAACATAAGGAAAAAAAGCAGATTATTTGGTCATTATCCCATTGTCGTTTGTGGGAGCTTGCATGTGCGCAAATTGGCTGCTGCGTTTCCTACATTACAACAACGTCTACATTCCAAAAGTACTTCATTGTAAAGCGCTTTGATATGTCCGGTGGTGGTGAAAGGCGCTATATAAATGTAAGACTTTCTTTTTTACTTACTTATGCAGCTGATATTTTGCCAAGAACCAATCACAAAATACTTTATTCAATGTTTACACAAATCTATTAGAAACTAATAAACCTTCCCTTCCCGTCTCCCCACTGCCCCCCACCACCCCCACCCCCACCTTCCTATTGCTGACAGAACCCAGGAATTACAACAATCACCTTGCAGTTCTTCCAAAGTCCAGGCTCTCCTTCGACAGTGCTACCAAACCGCAAGACACTGTCCCCAAACCCCAGCAGCCATCCCAGTGCTACAAGATCTCTGGACCATCTCCCTCGTGCTCCCGAAGTCTGGAACTGGCTCCAGTGCTGTTAAATCCCATGATCCATCCCCCTCCCTCTCAGTAATGCCCAACACCAGATACCAACTGTCAACTTGATACATCTTGCATATAATCTTGTTGTATTTTCTCCCTTTTAGGAAAGGTAAGGAAAAAAATTAAACACACACGGAAAAAAAATTAAAATAAAGACAATTCATTTGTGAATAAAAGAATAATCAAGGCCAGTGATCTTTAGTTTTTACAGAATTACAATTGCAGAATATTAATGCCCAGACCACACATACAAATTCAAGAAAATCAGGTAACAACTTGGATTTATATGGTGTCTTAAATGTAGTAAAATATCCCAAGGCACTTCAGAGCAGCGTTATAAAACAAAATTTAACACCAAGCCACATAAGGAGATATTAGGGCAGATTGACAAGGAGGTAGGTTTTAAGGAGAGGAAAGAGAAGCGGAGAGGTTTAGGGAGGGAATCCCAGAGCTTAGGTTCTTGGCAGCTGAAGCCATGACCACCAATATTGAGCAATTAAAATCAGGGATGCTCAAGAGGCCAGAATTAGAGGAGTGCAGATATCTTGGAGGGTTGTGGGGCTGGAGTTGATTACAGATTTAATGATGGGTGAGGCCATGAACAAGTTTGAGAATTTTAAAATCGAGGTGTTGCTTACCCGAGAGCCAATGTAGGTCAGCGAGCACAGGAGTAATGGGTGAACGGGACTTGGTGCAAGTTAGGACACAGGCAGCCGAGTTTTGGATGACCTCAAGTTTACGGGGGGTGGAACGTGGGAGGCTGGCCAGGAGTGCATTGGAATAGTCAAGTCTAAAGGTAACAAGAGCAGGGATGAGGGTTTCAGTAGATGAGCCGAGGCAGGGGCGGAATCGAGTGATGTTCTGGAGGTGGAAATAGGCTGTCTTAGTATGGAGCGAATATGTCATTGGAAGCTCATTTCGGGGTCAAATATGACACCAAGGATGCGAATAGTCTGGTTCAGCCTCAGACAGATGCCAAGGAGAGGGATGGAGTTGGTGGCTCGGGCACGGAGTTTGTGGCGAGGACCAGTCTTCCTAATATTTAGTTGGAAGGAACTTCTGCTCATCCAGTACTGGATGTCGGACAGACAATCTGACAATTTAGAGACTGTGGAGGGGTCGAGAGAAGCGGTGGTGAGGTCGAGCTGGGTGTCGTCAGCGTACATGTGGAAACTAACGCTGTGTTTTCAGATGATGTCGCCGAGCGGCAGCATATAGATGAGAAATCGGAGGGGGCTAATGATAGATCCTTGGGGGACACCAGAGGTAACAGTGCAGGAGCGGGAAGAGAAGCCATTGCAGGTGATTCTCTGGCAATGACTGGATAGATATGAATGGAACCAGGCGAGTGCAGTTCCAACCAACTGGACGATGGTGGAGAGGGTTGGTGGAGGATGGTGTGGTCAACTGTGTCAAAGGCTGCAGACAGATCATGGCGGGATAGTTTACCTTTATCAGTCACACAGGATGTAATTTGTGACTTTGATAAGAGCTGTTTAGTACTGCTGCAGGGGCGGAAACCTGATTGGAGGGATCTAAACATGGAGTTCCGGGAAAGATGGGCATGGTTTTGGGAGATGACAACACATTCAAGGACTTAAGAGGAAAGGGAGGTTGGAGATTGGGCGATAGTTTGCATGGAGGGGTCAAGAGTTTTTTGGGGGGTGGGGGGGGGGGAAGGGGTGATTACAGTAGATTTGAAGGACAGGGGGACAGTACCTGAGGAGAGAGAACAGTTAACAATATCAGCTAACATGAGAGCCAGGAAAGGAAGCTGGGCAGTCTATAGTTTAGTGGAAATAGGGTTGAGGGAGCCGGAAGTGGGTCTCATGGACAAGCTGAGCTGGGAAAGGACATGAGTATAGTTCAGAGAGAAATTGGAGAAAGATACAAATACAGGGCTATGACAGAGAGGAACCTTAGAAGAAATTTAGCATGGTGAGCTAGGGGAAGAGAGGGAAGTGGCAGAGGCAGCTGATTTCAATCTTAGTGACAAAGAAGTCCATGAGCTCCTTGCACTTGTTGTTGGAGGCTAGTGTGGAGGAGGCGGGCAGAGGGATTTAAGACGACGGGTTGCAGTAGAGAAAAGTAATAATAAAAATAATTTTGACAGCAAGGTAGTGGTCCATAATGATACATTATATGTTACATGACTGAACCCTCCTATTGTTGTAAAACAATGTGCTTGGACTCATAGCCGTGAATTTCCTAAATTACATTCATGCAAATATTACACTAAAATTTACACTGGTTTCTGCACCGATCTTGCCAAAGGGAACGTACTGAAATTTCCTATGGAGCTGATTTTCAGGAATGCATCTCTTACGTTAGAATGTAAAAAACGATGTAAAATATGGAGAAATGTAACGCCAACAATGGAGGTAATAGCGATTGGGCTGCTGTCTCTGCCATGGCACCTCACTTTCAAGAGCCTCTCGCCATTGCTGCCCCTCTTTTTGTTCCATTGTTGTGTAGAGCAGGGATATGCCCATTAGAAAGACTGCTTAGCTCTTCTGAATGCGTGGGAAGGGACGAGAGGTGCACTGAGACTGACAACACTTTAGTTAAGTATAGCGCACGCCTCAGTGAGAAATATGTTTAAAAATGTCAAAGAAAATCGCCATCAAACTCCAGAAAGCTTAGTTACGCCAGTATCAGGTTTGGGTGCAAATCCGATCCGGCTAGCTCATTGCTCGCGTTATTCCGAATGTGCTTCTCTTTTGCATGGGGCGGAGTGGGGGGGTGTCAGAGCTATGTAAATCAGTGGCAGAGGGTTTTGGCGGATATATTTTTAAGCGGCACAAACAATCGAGGAAATCAAGCATCGTGATGTTTCAAAACCAGCATTAATCAGTTATGCAAAAAAGGCACAATGCTGCTCTTACACCATAGTTACGCCAAAATGTTCTACTCAATTCCGGGCCACTGTGAGCAAAGCTCCGGGACATCTACTAGTGATAAAGTTAAACAAAATAACTAAGGATCAAAGCTCTTCAGTGCTAAATAAGTACATTTCATGCATTAAAATTAGTTTTAAATGTATTTGATATGCAAGCAGACAGGAAAAGATACATTTTCTGAATCTTCTAGCTCTAGCATCTACATTTCAAAGTGTGGGTTTTATATTTTTCATCTTTTGTCAATTTAAATGATAATTCAAAGTAATTAATTACAATTCTACTTAAAATCCTTGAAAGAAATCCTCATTCAATTAAAATGTATGAAACAATAATATAGTCTTTTGTACACAAAATGAGAGAGACATCTGAGGCCTGAATTGTAAATTCAACTTGTCCCAAAATATATGGGGATAATATATATTATGAAAAAAATACGACATATTCAATTTGCTTCACTTATCTATTGTGTTTCTGAGAGCACCTGTTATGAAACCAAGTTCCAGCTTCAGGGAAATGGTTTATTGGACAGCTTTGTGTTAATTATGCTCACCATTTTCATTCCAAAACTTTCATTAGAATAGTTCAAAAATATAAGACTGAATTACTATTAGATTTTTGTCATTTTTGTTTACTGATATCCAGGCGTCATTGCATGGTTTCTATATCACTAGAGGGCAGCCAGCCATGAGAGTTGTATATTTTATCATTTTGTGCATATGATTTAACTGGCCAGAAAAGTGCAAAACCACATTTGAGCCTTTGGTCAATGTTAATTTTTTCTAAGACATCTACAGAACCAAAACCATTTTGTTCAGAGTGTTTGATTTGCATGACTAACTCTAGTAAAAATTGGGAAAATTATATTAGCACAACAGATACGTGTGTGGTCCAGGAAGATTAGACAAGCTTGTAGTAAAGGCAGAGAGGTTTTAATGGGGGATTTTAACTTTCACGTAGAATGGGATACGCAGACGAGCACCTAACTGACCAAGGCTCTTTTCAACTGTAGCATAATTTCCTTCCCTTTGTATTCCAGCCTTCTTGAGATAGAGACCAACATGCCATTAGCCTTTTTGATTGCTTTTTGTACCTTTTAGTAATTTCTGTATTTGGATACCCAAATCTCTTTGCTCCTCTATAGTTCCTAGTGTCTCGCCATATATAAAATACTCCAATATAGATTTGTTGGGTTCAAAGTGGATGACCTCGCACTTGCCCACATTGAGCTTCATTTAATTTTGCTCACTGATAATCTGTATGTCCTTTGGCAACTTCTTGCTCCCATCTGACTGTCCCTCCTAACTTAGTGTCATCTGCAACTCTCAGTTAATAATTCATCCAAATTATTAACAAATATGGTGAAAAGTTGAAGCCTCAAACAGATCCCTGGGGAACACCACTTGTCAAATCCCATCAGAGTATGTGCCCGTTAACCTCACCGTCTCCTACCTTCCAACCAATTTCCAACCTACCAAAAGCCACCTCCGATTCTGTGCACTCATTTTTGCTAATAACCTCATGTATGTAACTTTATCGCATACCTTCTGGAAGTCCATATAGATATATCCATAGACACACTTTTATCTACCTTATTAGTAACCTCCTCAAAAAAGTTCAACTAGATTAGTCAGAGTACCCTTAGCAAATTCATGCCAGCTCTTTCTGATTAGCTCATATTGTTCAAGTGCTCAGTCACTCTATCCCTAATGACAGATTTTAATAGCTTCCCCACAACTCATGTTAAACTTACAGGCCTGTAATTGCCTGTTTTTTCTCTCCCACGCTCCTTAAATAATGGCAGGACATTAGCAAATTCCCAATCAACAGCACAATTCCTGAATCTAGAGAGCTTTGAAAGATTATGACTGACGCTTCTGCAATTTCCTCAATTACAGGAAACCATCAGGTCCTGGAGAATTATCTATCCTAAGTCTCATTATTTTTCTCCATTACCATTTCATGCACTTGTATTGAATCCAGTAAGTTCCTCTCCTTTATTTATTTTTAGTTCCCTTCGATCACTGGTATTTTATCCTCCTCTTCTACTGTGAAAAGGATACAAAACATAAATGCAATTTATTGCATTTAATAAATCTGCCAGTACCTTGTTGTCTATTACAATATAACCTGTGTCTGTCTTTAATGGGCTGACATTTCTGATAGGCACTCTTTGGCCTAGAAATTGGCCTCCTTAGCATCTCCTATTATTGCCTACGGAGGGCGATAACAGGACACTAACCACTTGCAAACCAGGCGCGACAAGATGAACGACTCTCACTAACTTCAGCGGGAGGTTTGCAGCGGCACTAAGACGTTGCACCCCGATCTCCTTCGCCGGAGATCGTTACGTCATTGTTGCGTGCATCGCCCTGGTAGCACCCAAGATCCGAACTTTGGTTCCACCCTCTGCCAGCAGTATCGCTGGGCAAAAACACAGGCAGCTGAAGGAGGCGTCCATCGGGAGGCTGGTCGGGTGCCTCCAGGCGAAAGTTAAAGGGGAGGTGGCTGAGGCAAGTACAATATTTAAAACATGGTGCTTTTCAATTTTTTGGATTCCTCTTCAGCCATGATTGATCAGCCAGGCACTCTGCTGGAGTGCATGAGGCTGATCGGGCCGGATCATGGTTGTCATCGGGGACCAGCTAACTAGTCCCAATGCAGAGCCTGCAGCGATGACCCTTCCCGTTAAGGGAGGGAAGGAGCCTCGGAACACGGCAGCGCTGCATGGCCCATTGTGCAGCGCTGCATGGCCCATTGTGCAGCGCTGCATGGCCCATTGTGCAGCGCTGCATGGCCCATTGTGCAGCGCTGCATGGCCCATTGTGCAGCGCTGCACACGTACTGCACTACCTGCTTCCTGTAGCGCTCCAGGAAGGAAGTGCTTGAATTAGCAATCCACTTCCTTCCTGCAGCGCAAACACTGAATTTTTTGAAAGCTGAAAAGCATGAATGCCTGGCGCTAATTTTTTAAACTTTCAAAAGTGTCAAATTTTGTTAGATAACGCTCCTGTGAAGCGCCTCGGGATGTTTTACTTTGTTAAAAACGTATACAAATGCAATAACTATTATTGCACTAATTACTTCTTTGAACACCTCCCATTTTTTTTCTGTAGGTTTACCCATTAACAGCTCCAGCCCAGTTTAACAGGTGCAGCTTACCTCTCATTCTTTTGAAGTCAGGCTTGCTTGAGCTTAAAAGCTTAGTTTGCGTGGGATCTTTCTCCTTCTCAAACATAGGCCGAATTTTGCATAGATAATAACTGTTTGAGGCTAATAGCGTTCATCATTATAACGGAAAAATATGACAGCAACTTAGGATGCATTGGTTGTAATCTACCAAAATTCCCTGGATTCTGGAGCGCTCCAAATGGATTGGAAAACTGCAAATGTAATGCCCTTATTTAAGAAAGGAGGGAGACAGAAAGCAGGAAACTATAGACCAGTTAGCCTAACATCTGTTGTTGGGAAAATGCTGGAGTCCATTATTGAGGAAGTAGTAGCAGGACATTTAGAAAATCATAATGCAGACAAGCAAAGTTAGCATGGTTTTATGAAAGGGAAATCACGTGTGACAAATTTTTTGGAGTTCTTTGAGGATGTAACAAGCAGGGTGGATAAAGGGGAACCAGAAGATGTCGTGTATTGGATTTCCAGAAGGCATTCGATAAGTTGCCACATAAAAGATTACTGCACAAGATAAGAGCTCATGGGATTGGGGCTAGTATATTAGCATGGATAGAGGATTGGCTGACTAATAGAAAATAGAGTTGGAATAAATGGGACATTTTCAGGTTGGCAAACTGTAACTATTTGGGGTGCCACAGGGATCAGTGCTGGGGCCTCAACTATTTATAATCTATATTAATGACTTGGATGAAGGGACTGAGTGTAATGTAGCCAAATTTGTTGATGATACAAAGATAAGTGGGAAAGCAAGTTGTGAAGAGGGTGCAACAAATCTGCAAAGGGATATAGATAGGCTAAGTGAGTGAGCAAAAATTTGGCAGATGGAGTATTATGTAGGAAAATGTGAGGTTATCCACTTTGGTAGGAAAAATAAAAAAGCAAAATTATTATTGAAATGGGGAGAGATTACAAAATGCTGCGGTACAGAGGGATCTGAGGGTCGTTGTACATGAAACACAAAAGGTTAGTATGCGGTTACATCAAATAAGGCAAATGGAATGTTGGCCTTTATTGCAAGGGGGATGGAGTATAACAGTAGGGAAGTCTTCCTACAACAATACAGGGCATTGATGAGACCACACCTGGAGTACAGTTTTGGTCTCCTTATTTAAGGAGGGTTATACTTGCAATTGGAGGCAGTTCACAGAAGATTCACGGGGTTGATTCCTGAGATGAAGGGGTTGTCATATGAAGAAAGGTTAAGCAGATTGGGCCTATACTCATTGGAATTTAGAAGATGGAGAGATGATCTTATTGAAACATATAAGGTTCTGAGGGGGCTTGACAGGGTAGCTGCAGAGAGGATGTTTCCCCTCGTGGGGGAATCTAGAACTAGGGGGCATAGTTTCAGACCAAGGGGCCACCCATTTAAAACAGAAAAGAGGAAGAATTTCTTCTCTTAAGAGAATCGTAAATCTTTGGAATTCTCTACCCCAGAGAGTAGTGGATGCTGTGTTATTGAATATATTTAAGGTAGAGATAGACAGATTTCTGAATGATAAGGGAGTCAAGAGTTATGGGGAGAGGGTAGGGAAGTGGAGTTGAGGCCAAGATCAGATCAGCCATGATCTTATTCAATGGCGGAGCAAGCTCAAGGGGCCAGATGGCCTACTCCTGCTCTTATTTCTTATGTTCTGGAGTGTGCACATTCGCAGTTTAATGTCGAAATCCGGAAGATACCCTGCTCCCCCACAGGGTGCGCTGTAACAGTCCACGCCGATAGACTCGGCACTGAAATCACTGCAATGGCATGAATTTAGGGTACTCGCCCACTAGTTTCTCACTAAAGACTCAAGAAAAAGTTAGGGCTGGTACATTTAGGAGTAAGTGAATTTTTAAACAGTGTGATAAGTGATAATTACTGTCAAACAACCTCTGGCCCTGAAAATTTAATTTTACAAGTGTGTAGTCTCATTCCATCAGAAGTTAATTAATGTTGGAGATTTTAAAAATGTTTAAAAAACTTTTTCTGCCCATCTCTTTTATGTCTCAATCCAATCTGTCTTTCCCAATCTCTATTTAACTTTTGGTACATGTTTTAAAAATAATTTATACTTCTGGTTTAGCCTCTGCATGTGACAACGAGGATTCTTCAATCTGATTATCTGTTTCTTGTCCAGCTCATGAGTGTCACAGATCCCCTGTAGAGGGGACAGAGCTGGATTTGATACCCAATTACAGCAAGTCTCCTCTCAAAAGCACGAGAAAAATGTGTGGGCAGCTGCCAGCAAGGTGAATAACGAGTGACATTCCTTTGCCACTGACCACAAAATCCATGTCAACATGTCAAACTCTATCTTGTTATAGTCACTGTTTGCAAGATGCTCCCTTACTGTCAGATTATTAATTCTGGTTCATTTCTGGTTACTAAAGCTAGTAGGTCCTTACAGAATACCATAACAGAAAGAAAAAGGGTTCAGAGAAAGCAAAAAGGAGGGTATACAAAGGATAAACATATCTGCTTGCATTCATTTTTCTTTTACTTCATGGTCGCAGATACATAAATTTAGTCACATTAATCAGACTTCTATAAGCAAAACAACTATTTTTTTTTAAACTTTGTACATTGTAGGCTCTAAGCTTCACAATTGACTGCAATTAATGCTGGGCAACTACAAATACAAAAATTTAATTGATTACATTTATTAATTACACAAATGAAACACTGGCATTTAGATAATTATCAGTTATGTGACCATATACTTAAGTGTCTGCACTTTCCTACAGGAAGTTTGGTTGCTGGTATAGAATATTAAATATTAGAGTAACGTTTTGTAACAAACAGAGTTACTTTATTTAGACAAACTGAAATGTTTTAGTTTGCAGCCATTCTACACATGGCGGAGTTGTCGAAGATTAAAGTTGAGATAGCGGAGACATCTTTCATTCTTTTCTGGATTTACATAGAATTGTTGTTACAGGACATTTGGCCCAACATGTCTATACCAGTGTTCATGCTCAACACGAGTCCCCTCCCAACATACTTCATCTCACCCTATCAATATACCCTTCTATTCCTTTTTCCTTCATGTACTTATCTAGCTTCTCCTTAAATGCATCTCTGCTATTTTCCTCAACCACTCCATATGGTAGCAAGTTGCACATTCTTGCCACTCTCTGGGTAAGAAATTTCTCTTGAATTCCTTATTGGATTTAGATTTATGGCCCCTAGTTTTGGACTTCCCCACAAGTGGAAACATCTTTTCTACATCTACCCTGTCAAGCTCTTTCATAATTTAAGGGACCCCTATCAAGCCACCTCTTTTCTAAAGAGCCCTAGCTTGTTCAGTCTTTCCTGATAAGATATATCCCTTCAGTTTATAAATCTTTTTTGCACTCTCCAGTCCTTCTATATCCTTATTGTAATATGGAGATTTGAACTGTGCACAGTACTCGAAATGTGGTCTAACCTAGGATCCATACAAGATTAACAATTATTTCTCTGCTTTTGAATTCTGTTGCTCTAGGAATGAATCCAACTGTTTTGTTTGCATTTTTATGGCTTTGTTAACTTGTGTTGCTACTTTTAATAATTTGTGAATCTGTACCCCTATATCCCTTTGTGCCTCTACCCCATTAAGACACTGATTTTTCAAGGAGTAGGCAATCTCTTTATTGCTTCTTCCAAAATGCATCACCTCACACTGCACTTGAAATTCATTTGCCATTTACATACCCATTCTGCAAGTTAATGCCTTCCTGTATTTTGTCAGACTTCCTCGTATCCCTCTCTTAGTGGCCCTATCACTAACTTAATTTGAATTGTTATGTGTCTGTAGAATACAGTTAGAATATCTTAAAATGGTTTAAATTTGGTGTCAGCTGCAAATTTTGACATTTTACTGCTGATTCCTAAATCTAAATCATTTAAGTAAATGGTGAGCAACAGTGGTCCTAGCACTAATTCCCGTAGAAGGCTTCCCACCCTCTGTGACTCTATGAGTAACTACCTTTAACCCCTACTCCCTCATTTATTTTGCAGCCAGTTTGCTATCCATTCTGTTACTTGTCTCCTGACTCCACATGCTCTGATCATAGTCATGAGTCTACTATGTGATACCTTATCGAAAACAAGTCCATGTATATTACATCCACTGCATTATCCTCATCTACTCTGTCACTTCTTCAAAGAATTTAATAAGGTTGGTCAAGCATGACCTCTTTTTAAATCTGTGCTATTCTTTTATATTTTTGGTTTTTAAATGTTTTTCTGTTACATCGTTGAGTAAAGATTCCAATATCTTTCCTACCACCGATATTAAGCTGATTGGATTTGTTCCATGTCCCTTTTTATAAATAGGAACATTAAATGTCTGCCAGTCCTCTGGCACTATTCCCTTTCCTATAGAATTTTAAAATATAATAGTGCCTTTCTATCGCTTGCCCAGCTTATTTTACTATGTGTGGATGCTATCCATCCAGACCAGGGATTTTATCCTCTCTAAGTTTGTCTAGTTTATCAATTACCTCTCCCCTTTCGATTTTAAATGTCTTTATACCTTTTTTGATCTCTTCTAATGTCATGGCCATCCTGTTAATTTCCCTGGTAAATACCGAGGCAAAGTAATGATTCAATATTTCTGCCATTTCACTGTAATTATCTGTGAATTTATCTTATGCACCCATTAGTGACCCTATCACTAACTTAATTTGAATTGTTGTCTATAGAATATGGTTAGAATATCTTAAAATGGTTTAAATTTGTCAATGTATCCCAGCATCCTTTGCTTTAGCATTTTAGCCAGAGAGTGAATGTGGAGGAAAGGGAAAATGTCATGGCCAAAGACAGTTTGGAAACTCAAAAGACAAAGAATGATAAACACCCAGGTCAAGAGATGGCCCAAATCAAGATAAGGGGGCAATTGCTAAGACACCACATATGAAAAGCCTGCAAGGTCACTTAGCCTACACATTTAGAAACCGAAATTGCCCATTTCTATGATACCTGTGGCCACTGGCTGCCGAGTCTCTGTGGAGGGGCTGCCATTTTTGAAATTGCCCTTCCCCCATTTTGGAACGGTGTAGGGGACCACTCCACCCATTTTCCCGCTGCGCGTGCAAGCGCTGACCCCTTACCGACCAGCGTGGACCCCTACCTGAAATTGCCCCACAGGAAATTGCCCCTTTCAAAAATTGCCCCGCGGGATTGGCGCCGCCACCAGTTGGTGCCCCCAACAGCTTTTTGTGTCAGTGCCCTTAAAGGGGAGATGGCACTGCCGGCGACTCCACATATTTTTTTGTCGGGCCGACAATTATGGCTACAGGTTCGGCTGGGCTGTCAACAGGCATCCTGGCACCCCCTCTTGGAAGCTGGCCTGGCCAAAACCCCTCCCTTGGTGGCCCAGTGTTTGCCACTAAAGTGGCTGCAAAGTTCACAGCAGCCCTCCCCTTTAACTGATGGGAAGAGTCCAGCACGATGACCTCATCAGTGCGGCACTGATGCCTTCCAGCGTCGGTCACTCCGCCCCACCCCCGCCTCCGCCCTGCTAGTGACGGCCATTCCGCCCCATTTTTTTAAAAAAGCACAAAGTGCTGAATTTCTCCGGTTTGGCTGTCCTACCAAGAGCAGTAGGTGCGACTCATTTCTAGTGATGGGCAATTGGCTGTCCTACCAAGAGCAGTAGGTGCGACTCATTTCTAGTGATGGGCAATTTCGGCCCCTTAAAGTACAAAAAACTAAGCCTGTAGAACTGAGGTGAAGGCCAAAAGATTAGAAGCAGGGCAAACACCTAAATATGTGGCCTCAGCAAAATGTACACCAGTGCATATGTTGTGCCTAAATGCAGCTCAGGGTAGCCGAAAAGTGTAAGAATGGGACATGTTTCTCTTAAAGGTCAGAGCGCTCTTGAGATAGTCAGAAGTCCATTCATGAAAGATTACAAATCTGATCAGCGTCAACGAGACTTTGCGGAAAGATAAACAAGTTGTATTAGTTGCTCGTTATTTAATGTAATACTGTAGGACTGTTGTATAAAACCAATATTGTTTTTAACCAATGTATATTAGAAACATAGAAAATAGGTGCAGGAGTAGACAATTCGGCCCTTCGAGCCCGCACCGCCATTCAATGAGTTCATGGCTGAACATGAACTTCAGTACCCCATTCCTGCTTTCTCGCCATATCCCTTGATCCCCCTAGTAGTAAGGACTACATCTAACTCCTTTTTGAATATATTCAGTGAATTGGCCTCAACAGCTTTCTCTGGTAGAGAATTCCACAGGTTCACCACTCTCTGGGTGAAGAAGTTTCTCCTCATCTCGGTCCTAAATGGCTTACCCCTTATCCTTAGACTGTGACCCCTGGTTCTGGACTTCCCCAACATTGGGAACATTCTTCCTGCATCTAACCTGTCTAAACCCGTCAGAATTTTAAACATTTCTATGAGATTCCCTCTCGTTCTTCTAAACTCCAGTGAATACAAGCCCAGTTGATCCAGTCTTACCATCCTGGGAATCAGTCTGGTGAACCTTCGCTGCACTCCCTCAATAGCAAGAATGTCCTTCCTCAAGTTAGATGACCAAAACTGTACACAATACTCCAGGTGTGGCCTCACCAAGGCCCTGTACAACTGCAGTAAGACCTCCCTGCCCCTGTACTCAAATCCCCTAGCTATGAAGGCCAACATGCCATTTGCCTTCTTCACCACCTGCTGTACCTGCATGCCAACTTTCAATGACTGATGTACCATGACACCCAGGTCTCATTGCACCGCCCCTTTTCCTAATCTGCCGCCATTCAGTTAGCTGCTGCAATAAGGGAACACGCCCAACTCTGCGCCCATTGACAGAACCAACTGCCACTCCAACTCCAATCCCCACACCAGCCTCTGAAGAGCCCCAAGCCGGGCCTTCCACATTGTCCCCTGGGCCCTCCACATTTCCTCCACCTCCACCCCTTCTCCCCCACAACAGGTGTGCACTATCCTGGATCTTAGAAAGAATAAACTTGGTACCAACCCCAGAAACGCTGTGCTACCGCCTGTGGGCAGGGGTGGTGGAGTCACCAAGAACAAGTGTGGCGGGCGGTCTTAGAATAAGGTGGAGGAGAGATGGGTGCAGCCTTTCTTTGCTGCTGCTGTTGTTATTAATGTTACTGTTGTAACTGTTCTAAAATTAAAAGTTTTTTGTAAGCTATGTAAATTTATAAGTTTAAAAGTTAGTAAGTGATCTTAAAGTTTGTAAGTGATTATAACTGAAAACTTTAAAGTTTGATACAAGAATAATTTTATTAAAGTACAAAGAACTGTTTGTTAAACTTTTGAATAAAATATATTTTACATTAAAATTGAATCATTTGCATTATTTGTTCCATTGTTAACACAACTTTTGATGTAAACAAGAATCATTTCCAACATTTGTTCCATTAACACAACACATTATGGAACAGGTCCAAACAGTAAACATGGTCCATGTGGAATAGTTGTCTCTGAGCCTTCAGGCAGCAAAGCGTTCACGGATGAGCTGCTGGTGCAAGACTCGAGCAATCATTAAAGGGTCACGATGGCCTGCCCTCCTCCGCCATCGTGCTCCGGGTTCAGGTACTTGCATGGCTTCCTCGTCCTTCTGCTCATCATCTGCATCTTCCTCATTATCAGCCACTTTCACCGCAGGTGGGTCTTTTCCTACCAGCTGCTGCTGCCTCATGATGGCTAAGTTATGCAACATGCAGTACACAACAGTGAACTGACCAACAATCTCAGGGTAGTATAGCAAGTAACCTCCGGAATGGTCCAGGCATCGGAAACGCTGTTTCAAGATGCCAATGGTCCTCTCTATGATGCTGCGCATTGCAATGTGCGACATGTTGCATTCCCGGTCAGCTTCCGTCTGGATTAAGCGTAAGGGCATCATGAGCCAGGTGGTGAGGCTGTACCCTTTGTCTCCCAGTAGCCAGTTCTGCCCTTCTGGCTGCTGCTGAAACATGGCTGATATAACGCTCTTGCATAGAATGACGCATCAGGAGTGCTCCCAGGGTATCTTGCATCGACTGACATGATGCGATGCATGTCGTCACATGCGAGCTGTACATTAATGGAGTGGAAGCCTTTTCTGTTCCTGCATATCACGGAATCTTCCAAAGGTGCTCGCACGGCGATGTGGGTACAATCAATGCAGCCCTGTACCTTTGGGAAGCCAGAAATCCTGGAGAAGCTCACAGCCCTGTCACGCATTGCCTGGGCGGTCATGGGGAATTTTATGTAGTCATTCCTCCGGGCATATAGTGCAGCTGTCACCTGCCGAATGCAGACATGTGTTACATGTTGAGAGATGGCGCACACATCCCCAGTTGTAGCTTGAAACAATTGGAGGCATAGGATGAAAGTGCAGCTGTTACCTTCACTTCAACTGTCAAAGCAGTTCTCCTGACGCTTCTAGGTTGCAGGTCTGTTTTCACCAACTCACAGATCTCAGTTACAACTTCTTTGCAGAAACGCAGTCTTCTCACACAGCCTGCATCACTCAGGTGCAGGTACGAACGCCTGTCTCGATATACCCGAGGTGGGTAAGGCCTCCTGCCCAGCACCCTACGGGCTCTGAGATTCCTCATGCGATGATGTCGAATCATTTGTCTCCTCCATAGCACCATGTGATGCACAAGACTCGCACAAGATATGGCATTGTCAGTATTGCCCCCTTCGTTAAATTTTACCTTTGCAAGAAGCTCAAAACGGCAAGGCAGGCAGGCAGGACAGGTTCTTTATTGTCTCTCCCCAAGGTCTGTATGGACTACACCCAGGTCTCAGCAGTCTTGTGACTTCTCCCTCCGCCCCCCCCCCCCCACGCTCATTGGAGTCTTGTGACTTCTCCTCCCCCAGGCTCATTTGCTGCCTGATGCAGTCTTCCAATCTGCATATCTCAATGTGCGCTACTTTCTGTTAACTCACCAGAAGGTTTTTCGGGAGTGGCCAGATACACCGACTCGCAGAAATTTTGCCAAACTGTGAAAAATCATCAAAACTGGTGCAGACATGACGTCAAAAAAACCCAATTTAAAAAAATCGTAACTAACTCAGTTAAGATGGCACAGATTCCTGGGGGAAACTTTGATTTAAATACCTACTCCAAAAAAAAACACCACGGGCCAAAAAAATGGCATAAATGACCTGGGAAAATTGAGCCCCATTTAGTTTCTAGAGTATGATTCATCTATGCAAAAGGTTTTTGTTCAATTAGTTCCTTTGTATTGCCAAGATGGCACCTGTTGAGTTCCTCTCCCCCACCTCTATCCATGGTCATCTGAAGTGGGGCTTTCGAGCTCTGCTATAATTAAAGGGTTAAGAATGGGTCTCGGAACTAAAAAGGGCTTTTGTAGTGATCAACTTTACAAGCTGTGTAACCTGAGGACAACTACAAATATCCAAACGGTTAACCACAGGAGGCCCAGTTAATCAGGGCAAGGTGTTAAAAGTGACACATTGGAGAAATTCCATCTGATGAGAGACATAGGTGAATGATTGGCTGATTCCCTTTCGCGTCACACAATCAGCAATTGCGCACGCGGGCTTTGGGCCAATTAAACAGCATAGGGGGGTCGTGCACTAGGCTGACATGCATCATTAAGTATATAAAAGATTGCTTGGAACTTGGAGAAGCCTGGCTACAGACAAACAGCAGGCAGGCTCCCCACCGGTGCAAAATAAAGACTACCTGAATCTTCGAACCCAGACCTGGTGTAGAGAGTTTATTTTAAATACTCCACTATACTATCTTTGTCCCTTTTCTGCAGTTTCCTCTCCCCCTGATTTTTGAAGCTTCCCTGACTCTAAAGATATATGGCCTGGATTTTGTTGTGTGCGGTGAAGGAACGACTTTCGATGTTCACCTCGCGTTATTGCCCACAAACTTTTAGCGGGCTCATCAGCGCAGATTTCCAGTCTTTTGCCATCTCCTTGAATTCGGCGCTCTCTACAGGGGATCTGTGGCATCTGTGAGCTCAGCCAGCAGGGAAGCTGTTCAACCAACTAGATTGAAGAAACTTCACAGATGGCAAAATAGGAAGTAAAAACAGGAAATATAAATTACATTTAAATCAATGTACAGGAAGTGAAATAAATATTGTGCCATACACATTGGATTAAGTGAGAGACAAAAAAGAGAACACAAAAACTGAGAAAAATTCTGAAACATTAATTTTCTTCTGAGGGAATGAGACTCCAGTTGTAAAATAAAATTTTCATGGCCAGAGAGGTTGTTCAGCAGTAATTATGACTTATTAAAAACTCAGTTATTCATGACTGAACAAGGCTTAACTTTTTCCATCCATCTTTAGTGCGATTATAGTGGGTAATTACCCTAAGTTTACTCCATGACAGTGATTTCTGTGCAGATTCCATCAGCGAAGATTGCAACAGTGCTGCCTGTGGAGGAGCAGGGCATCACCAACAGCAACTTACGGATTTTCTGATTTTAACTGCGCATGTGTAGACACCAGAAATTGCTGTCAGTTTTACCTAGCAGTAATGGTGAGCACCGATAGTCTCGCCATTATTAGTACAACAAAATCCAGCCTTTTAAATTCAAAAAGTGAATCGGTGCTTTTTTCTTCTGACCCCAATTCACCACTGGGGCTTCAGCATCCCATCTGTAAGTTGATCCTGAGAACAGTACCCTGACAATTCGCTGCTGAGGGTGCTGTTCCCACTACCCAGGGGACGTAGTTCCTTATGCAATACCTCTGATGTTGGTCTCTTATCAATTCTCCACCTGAAATTTCATTCTATTCTCCTCCTTACTGCCTATGTCAGAATGTTACTTCGTACTGTATATTAATTTCTTATACCGATTGCTGTTCCTGCCCAAGCCTCCATCCTGCTACTCCACTAAATGACCAGCTTCGTCTCCTACATGTGGCAAGCCCCCAACTGATCAAGCTCTGCTCCATATTTCCCTCTGCGAAGTGAATTGTGAAACACCAGACTGCTTGCAGCTACACTACAAAAGTCAGGCACAGAAGGCTCGATGGCTTGGTGAGAGTGCAGATCACTTGAAGGCCCTAGCTACTGATGTGAATCTACTCCATGTATTATTGCCTATTTGCTGCCTTTGATTTTCCCAGATTGTGAACTATCCTTTGTATTCCAATCCTTTGACAAATCCAATCCGGCCCATTAGTCTACTCTCAATCATCAACAAAGTGAGGGAAGGTATCATCGACAGTGCTATCAAATGACAATTACTCACCAATAACAAGTTCATCAATGCTCAGTTTGGTTCCGCCAGGACCTCGGCTCCAGACCTCCTTACAGCCTTGGTCTAAACATGGACAAAAGAGCCGAATTCCAGGGGTGAGATGAGAGTGACTGCCCTTGATATCAAGTCAGCATTTGACTGAGTGTGGCATCAAGGAGCCCTAGTAAAATTGAAATCAATGGGAATCAGGTGGAAAACTCTCCATTGGCTGGAATCATAGCTAGCACAAAGGTTGTGGCTGCTGGAGACTAATCATTTCAGCCCCAGGACATTGCTGCAAGAGCCCCTCAGGGCAGTGTCCTAGACCCAACCATCTTCAGCTGCTTCATCAGTGATCTCCCTTCCATCATAAACAAAAATGTTATCTGAAATTGCTCTCTCATACAATAAAATAATTTTAATTCCCATGAACAAGGTCAGAAGTGGGGAAGTTCGCTGATGATTGCAGTTTTCAGTTTCATTTGCAATTCCTCAGAAAATGAAGCAGTCCATGCCCGCATGCAACAAGACCTGGACGACATTCAGACTTGGGCTGATAAGTGGCAAGTAACATTCGCGCCACATAAGTGCCAGGCAACGACTATCTCCAACAAGCGAGAGTCTAATCACCTCACCTTGGCATTACTATCACTGAATCCTCCACCGTCAACATCCTGGGGGTCACCGTTGACCAGAAACTTAACTGGACCAGCCACATAAATACTGTGGCTACAAGAGCAGTTCAGAGGCTGGGTATTCTGCGGCGAGTGTCACACCTCCAGACTCCCCAGAATCTTTCTACCATCTACAAGGCACAAGTCAGGAGTGTCATGGAATACTTTCTACTTGCCTAGATGAGTGTAGCTTCAACATGCAGGTAGCTCAACATATAAATATATCGCCGTTCCTTCATCACTGGGTCAAAATCCTGGAATTCCCTCCCTAACAGCACTGCGGGAGTACCTTCACCACAAGGACTGCAACGGTTCATGGCGGCGGCTCACCACCACTTTCTCGAGGGCAATTAGGAATGGGCAATAAATGCTGGCCTTGCCAGCACCATCCATATCCCAGAAACAAATAAAAAAAACAATTTCACTCACCATTAGGATCAGGCACCAAGCCTCTTTTTTTCACCCTGAACTAGTTACTCGCCTCAATTTCCATATCAGGCTGGAACCAGCAGCCAGACTTGGGACACTACCATTTCAGTCTGACCCTGGTCTCTCGACCATTATTTCTCAAGAATCCACCTATAGGGCTTAACTATATTTTAGCTCCTCTGGATGTACTACGTAAACTACACGTGTTTGGTAGGTGTACTTGCATGTGCATATTTGGCTGCTACACAAACCTAAACTTCCTTCCTTTATTGGCCAATTACCCTTTACTTCTGCTGCACTTCCTTCCCCAACCACCATTCTCCTTTCCGTTCTGCATCATGCTTCTTTTGGTCAGTCACCCCACTTGATGGCACTTCTGATCACTCCTGGCACCACTTTAGGCTCAAGTCCCTCCTGGACATTCCCATGATTCTCTTGCTCCATTTTTGGTATCCGACAATGAGCCATTTGCAGTCCCAGAACTACCTCTCCATGAGCAACAACCCCAATTGCCTCATCTCCTTTCCTCACCAAACATGCTGTTCAGCAGGTGTAAATCTCACTAACTTTTTCACTATTCCCCTTTGTTCCCCCATCCCACAGCTCACTCAGATCTTGCTCCTCAGTCTGCCATCTGTTGCCTTCCAAAATGTTTGCACCCTTGTGAACACAAGGACTTGCATATCCATAACATCGTGGACGCACCCATATACATTGTGTCTGACAGAAACCTGGCTCATTGATGATGATAACTTTTCCTTTACCAAAGCCTCCCCAACTGTCCAAAATCCACCCGAATTGTGTGCAAAAGGTGCACTTGAAGCTGTGGCCTTTAGGCTTGAGGGTTTGGAAGCCCTTGGAGGTGGAAGGCCAGCAGTGCATCTGTCATCCCCAAATCTCATTTGGGCTTCTCACTTTACTCGTCTGGCATCTTCTTGTTTGAGCACTTTGTCCTCTTGGCCAAAACCGATGCCTACATTCTGTCCTGCAACAAGGTTTGCTCGTACATCACCCTTATCCTTACTGATCTCTTCTAGCTCCGTCTCCTAAAGCACCAAATTCGAAATTCTTGCTCTTGTTTAGAAATCCCTCCATGGAACATTCCCCTCGCCCTATACTGCTAACTCTACGAGCCTATGCAGCCTCCACTCTCAGCTTTCCTCACTCCTTGGCAGAACTTTCAACTATCCTGGCCCTACCCTCTGCAATACCCCACCCCACCCAAACCTCTGTCTTATTATTTCTCTTCCCCCATCTTTGAAAACCTCTTCAAAATCTAACTTTATTCTGGCCTTCGCCAACTCTCCTGATTTGTCTACCATTCGGTCCATCTCTCCTCAGAAGCACCTTAGGATGTTTTATCATGTTAAAGGTTTTACACAAATGTCCCTAAGTAATACAACTTTGTAGTATTTTGGAAAGAATTTTAGACTTCCTACACAAATGAGATTCAATTTAAATTAAGGAAATTAAATTAATTCAGAATCAGAGAGTAGGGCTCTTCCTATAAAACCAGCATTACTGTCCAGTACACTGAAGTCATCGAGCAATAAAAATGATTTTCTGATCTTCAGAATGTTAGTGCTGGAGAATAAATATTTTTCAGTGTAAGCATAATGCTCTACTAGGTAGAACGAACCTGGAAACATGCCATAATCCTATCTACAACAGTAGATATTTACTGTTTTTTAAAAATCAGACATCCTTGTACTCTGAGTACCAATTAGATCCAAATTGGTAGTTTTATGCTGCAGACCCAAGGCAGGTAGTAATTACAATGCCCAAACTCATTTCACATAAAACTCTTACAGCTGTCAAAGAGAGAAGACTTTCATTTCATGAATGCAAGATGGATTCAAACCTGGGCCCTAACTATGAAAGATGAACGATGTCAGAGTTCTCCATCAACAAGTCAAAGACAAATCAAGATCTTAATACTGCTACAGGTATTCCCAAAATGTTTTTTGCAGCAGCTGAATATTTAAAATGGACGGTTATTCTGTGCTCCTCTTTCTGCTACCATCAAAATTTGGGAGTTGCAGGAAAGAGATAACTTGGAACAACATTGTTACACCACTTGTTGCACAAAATTATTAAAAACAAAAACAGGACAAAGACGTTTTGGAATTCCAGAACCAGGGGATAATTGACCATTTCTTTGTATTTGAAATAAGCACATCACATTTATTGATGCATATTAATTTTCTTTCAATCGAGATGGATCAGAATCCTGGTATTGGCCAGCTTTTTGGTTTTAAAGTACAGGTACCTTGTACTCAAGAGAAGCTCAGGTGCTATTTAAATAACTGCAACTAGTTTGAGGAATAGTTAAGGAAACTTTTCTATTATACATCATGGGGTAAATGCACAATGCTATGAACATCCACATACAGATACACACCATCATATTTTGTAACACACAAAATATTATTGAACAGTTACTCCTATTTTCCATACCTGTGAATAATAATGCAGTCGGAGGTGGCTGGCAAAGGATAGCAGAACAAAACCTGTTGCAGTTAATCACTACACACAATATGGAGAGTGTTTACACAATTTCCACCATTAAATGGAACTGTAAATTGTAAAATGGAAATACAGTTGTTTTATGGAGTTCAGAAGAATGAGAGGTAATCTTATTGAAACATATAAGATAATGAGGGGGCTCGACAAGGTGGTTGCAGAGGATATTTCCACTTAGAGGAAACTAAAACTAGGGGACATAGTCTCAGAATAAGGGGCCGTCCAATTAAAACTGAAGAATTTCTTCTCTCAGAGGGTTGGAAATCCATGGAATGCCTTGCTCCAGAGAGCTGTGGAGGCTGGGTCTTTGAATATAGACAGATTTTTGAGCGATAAGGGAGTAAAGAGTTATGGGGAGTGGGCAGAAAAGTGGAACTGAATCCATGATCAGATCAGCCATGATCTTATTGAATGGCGGAGCAGGCTCGAGGGGCCAAATGGCCTAATCCTGCTCCTATTTCTTATGTTTCTTATGTGTATGCTTGTGGGGGGGGAGGAGCCCATTATAGCCTTTTATTTACAACTGAAATCTCAGACAAATGCGATATTGTGGTAGCCTAACTAGCATACAATATTGGAATATTATAGATATTGTACCTTACATTCGCTTAAATACTGTGGGTTTGAAGAAATCATTAATAAAGGCTTGTGGTTATTATTACCAACCAGAGATTAACACTTTGAGAGTCGGAACCATTACCTGCATGTACTTCTAAATTGCATGTTATTTGAACGTCATGCTATATTCCTCAAAAGACCAGCTTTCTGGTAAATAAAAGCTAATAATACAACTATCTCCTTTCATCTACTACAGATATAAATAAAAATATACTTGGTTTCACTGATGTTTTATTAGTATTTTAATTTTTAAAATTAAAGGATATTTATATTAATATACAAACTTGTTAAGATGCAGCCTTAAATTTATCACGTGATTTACATGTTTTGAGTTTTCTATTTTTTCTTACAAAAATTCAACACAATTACATGGTATATCGTCTTCAGATTTGTTTTGTCCCCTCTGCAATTAAGACATTTTATACAAATCACTAGAGGAGTCTGTTGACAGTGGATGGGGTTCATGTCCTTTGTTTTCTTGTTTGTGTTTCAAACTTGTTTTCTAGGCAGAGGTTTAAGGCGGTATGGACAAATGGAATGGTACAAAAGCAACAAATTGTGCTCTTTGCACTAATAAGCCATACATAAACAGGTACAAACTGCCCTTTAGCCCTTTGCAGCTCAATACATATAGACCAATGCAATAAACCAATTTTTCACAAAGGACATGAATTCCTTTTAAAGTTTGACATGTTGCAGAATCAATTCTTCCACAATCATTTTCCAGCACATACTAGGGAAAATCTAAATGTTTCCAATTTATTGGAATAATTTGAATACTCACAGTTTTGATCAAAGCTAACAAAGCAACTCGCATCACATCCTGCGATGAGTTTTGCTTTATAAAGGTAATTAACACCTGTAAATATACTGATTATTAACCAGACGCATGCCATTATTTGATGGAATACAAGTCACAGCTCTCAAATAGCTCTGTCAATGCCAACCACTTGTGCTGGGAGTAAAATGCCAAAATAGTTGAAGATCTCCGTAATCTGTAATGTTTACATAAGACTACTAGAAAGAATAGCACCTCCAATTCTAATTTCACATACCACTGAACTGATGAGGATAGTCCAGTTGAACAGCTTACACCATTATTAGGAGATCTCAGGGTTAAGCTTAGCAACCAGAGTATCTTTAATAATCAGCACATACATGGATCTTGGAAACCACTATTCCCAACTTACAACATATGTAGTGCATTAGAGCAGTTTCTGTCATTGTCTGCATATAACTTGGCAGACATCTGCTTTTCATTGCAAGTTTCAGAAACAGCTCGATTTACACATCATAAGCTGTAGAAATAAGGTGATTTCTTACAGATTCAACACACATGCTTTTTTTCTGCAAAGAAAAGGCATTTTATGCTATTATGGACATTGTCCAAAAATAAAATGTTCTTATTTTTTCCAGTGTAGTATAAAACATAAGATTTAATAGGCAAGTATTTATCCTTATTGTATGTTTTTAATATTTGTAATTTTATTTTCTGCACTATGTCCTTTTTGAACAAATTACTCGTGGCAATTGTTTGATTCTCAGAAACAAAAGTTCTTTTGCTCTCAAAGGGCTGTGCAGCCTAACTGTATTAAAATCCTCTAAGGTCAATTTCTACGTAAAATTTCTAATTGAACAGTTTTAATTGTTTTAAATTCCTGTCACAGGAATGTTTTATTGCCTGAAATACACATTTTATTGCCTTTACAGCCCAAATTAGTCATCTTTATATTTTTTATAATACACCAGGCATGAAAATGTTCCAGTTAGAAGAGAACTAACGAATTCTGCAACAGAAATGAGCACTAAGACTTTCATTAAGTTATCAGTATGCAGAGAATTTTGTGGTAAAGAGGTTACTTAACAGAAATGAATAGGGCTTTGTTGATCAAAAATGATCTGGAGCAATTTAATGGTAAAAACAACAATGTTTCTTCTGCAGTGCCAGTCGGTGGTTCAATTTACACAGCGGGATGTAAATTATTTTCCATCAAATCCTGTTTATTTCATTTGTCTGTCAACCATTGGCTATAAGGAATGAAACCGTAACTATAGACTACGTAAAAGAGAAAAAAATATTCAACTTCTCAAACAAATCCATCAGCATCAGTGTATATAAAATGGGTGATATCCTGCTAACAAGCAGTTGGCATAAATTAGATTTGTAGTACACCCGAATTTGTATGCATCACATTTAAAATAACTAGCAAAAATTGTAACAAAATCTGGAACAATCAATTAACAGAAACTACTGAACTTCCAAAATTAAGTGCTTTAAGCATTCACATTTTTAACATTAGAAGAGAGACTCAATTAGATAGCCCCTCTCTTAAGGAAAACAGCAAGAATATGGATTCCAATATTTTTTTATGGTGGAACACCGGAATTAATGACTCCTTCTGTTAAACCTGCCTTAGAAACTTGAACCACTGCACTGAATGTCAATCCTGGCCAATCAAACTAGTAAGCAGTCAGGAATGGAGTTCAAGTTCTGGTGTTATAACAATATATCTTGGGTCCAGTCTGGGTATGAATCCTTTGAAGTCTCGAGAGGCTTGTGTACCAAATACATCCAATGCTCTTCTGTTCATCAGAGCAAATCTGATTGAGACAAAAATAAGGGTTTATAGTGAAATAACATTGAATCTTAGTAGATGAAGACACATTTGAGCTGTCGTGAATAATCTACCTAAGTTACACTGTTGACAAGTCTAATATACATTTTCTACAGCCATGCGCTGATGGGTTTTTGTTTATTTAGTCCAGTTGATCTCCTGCGGAACTGCATACTGGACGTCAAGACCTCGTGCAGTATTCAAGTCAAGCAAAGTTAGAAGAGAGATGGATAAATATCCAAGGAGGGGAAAGGGGGCGGCGAGAGAGGAGGAGGGAGGCGGGGGGAGGAGGAGGAGGGGGGGGCGGGGGGAGGAGGAGGAGGGGGGAGGAGGAGGAGGAGGGAGCGGGGGGAGGAGGAGGAGGGGGAGGGCGGGGGGAGGAGGGGGGGGGCGGGGGGAGGAGGAGGAGGAGGGGGCGGGGGGAGGAGGAGGAGGAGGGGGAGGAGGGGGCGGGGGGAGAAGAGGAGGAGGGGGCGGGGGGAGAAGAGGAGGAGGGGGCGGGGGGGAGAAGAGGAGGAGGGGGCGGGGGGGAGAGGAGGAGGAGGGGGCGGGGGGGAGAGGAGGAGGGGACGGGGGGGAGAGGAGGAGGAGGGGGCGGAGGGGAGAGGAGGAGGAGGGGGCGGGGGGAGAGGAGGAGGAGGGGGCGGGGGGAGAGGATGAGGAGGGGCGGGGGAGAGGAGGAGGAGGGGGCGGGGGGGAGAGGAGGAGGAGTGGGCGGGGGGGAGAGGAGGAGGAGGGGGCGGGGGGGGGAGAGGAGGAGGAGGGGGCGGGGGGGAGAGGAGGAGAGGAGGAGGAGGGGGCGGGGGGGAGAGGAGGAGGGGGCTGGGGGGGAGGAGGAGGAGGGGGCGGGGAGAGGAGGAGGGGGCGGGGGGGGAGAGGAGGGATTGAGGAAGGTGGCAAGGTGCAGGGATTAGGTGAGGGGGTTTTCAACTGCAGGCTCGGAGGCGGGTTGAAGGCCTACAAAATGCTTCAACGGGCAGAGAAACTCTGGGTTCAGAGAGAGGAATTTACAGCATTGTGGAAATTAGGCTAGTGGAGGAGCCAGTATTGTAGTCAGACAGTAAATGTGGAATAGAGCCAGTTGTTATCACAATGGTGACTTAATAAGGAGTTGACTGGCAGGAACTGGGAAAGTGCTGCTGACATAAAAAGAGTGCCGAAACTAAACCCGAAGATGACAAGCAGGTCACTAGGAAGATGCCCAAAAGGGAGGTTCGAAGCAACCTATATGTGGACAAAATTTTATACAATTGATTTAAATTTACAGTTTCCTCCTTTCCTTTCCTTTCCTTTATCAAAAAGACTGCTGTCACTTGAGGTTCTGAATCTTCGACTGCTCCATCGTGACACCCAGTGGCCAGAGGCTGCAGCTGCATGCAGACTCAAATAAAATAGCAGCTATTCCTTTCAGCAGCTAGGCTGTTACTACTGTTTGGCATTACTAATAGTAGCCAGCACTTCAACACTGCAAAACCCTCCATCACAATAAAATTTTCAGGAGTGACGGGAACTGCTGGTAAATATAATAGGCAAATACCATAAACACATTTGACAGAGGTTTTCAATGCATTCTGAAATTAAATATTGAGCCTGAAATTCCGAAGTCCCCGGGCCTGTACGAAGTTTCTATGGACCCAGGAAGGCATCGGAAAAGACGGTTTTCAGCGCGCAATGTGCATGCGCTGAAAACTGGCTTTTCCGATCTGTCATGTTTCTGGCTTGACGGATCTTGTGCATATCGGGAGCGAGGACATTTGTACGTGCAAATTTGCGATATTTATGCATACAAATGTCCTCAAAAATCCTGCACCTGAAAAAGCAGGCGCATAGCCTACTTTTACAGGCGCAAGTTTTTTAAAATACACAAAAACATATAAAAATAAAGTTATGAAAACATATTTTATTGTTTAAAAACCCTCCCCACAACAGTAAGTTTATTTTAAGGCATATTAAAAAAACATTTTTAAAAATCGGGAAATTTTTTTTTAAAAATAAGACATTAATAACTAACTTAAATGAATCTTAAATATGAAATATATATTTTCTATTTTTTTTAATCAGTGATTTGGGTGTTTGGGGGGAGTTTCTCATTCATAGTAATGGGAGTTTCGGACTTACGAAACTCCCATTACTATGAATGAGAATATACTATACCTGATTGGCTGCCCAGAACCATGTGACCCCAGCTCCAGGCCTGCACACATCCCGACGTGCACGCGATGTGATGCACAGTAAGAGGAGGCCTGTGCATCGGAAAGTCAAGCGGGTGCAGCAGCTTCAGGTAGGTGTGTATTTTTCTCTAAAATCTAGTCGAACGCCCATGGGAAGGAGAAAGCGTAATTTCTGGGCCATTAGGATCCACTTACTATTCTAATTTCTATTGATACACAACAACTTGTATTTATATAGCGCCTTTAACATAGTAAAACGTCCCAAGGCGCTTAACAGGAGGTTAGAAGACAAAAAAAAATGACGACAGCTGACCAAAAGCTTGGTCAAATAGGTAGGTTTTATGGAATGTCTTAAAGGAGGAAAGAGAGGTAGAGTGGTGGAGAAGTTTAAGGAAGGAGTTCCAGAGCTTAGGGCCCAGGCAGCCGAAGGCACAGCCACTAATGGCTAAGCAGTTATAATCAGGGATGCTCAAGAGGGCAGAATTTGGAGAGAACAGATATCTCGGGGGGTTGTGAGGTTGAAGGAAATTACAGAGATAAGGGGGGACGAGGCCATGGAGAGATTTGTAAACAAGGATGAGAATTTTGAAATCGAGGCATTGCTTAACCGGGAGCCAATGTAGGTCAGCGAGCACAGGGGTGATGGGTGAGTGGGACTTGCTGCGAGTTAGAACACAGGCTGACGAGTTTTCGATGACCTTAAGTTTACATAGGGTAGAATGTGGGAGGCCAGCCAGGAGTGCGTTGGAGTAGTCAAGTCTAGAGGTAACAAAGACATGGATGAGGGTTTCAGCAGATGACCTAAGGCATGGGCGGAGACGGGCAATGTTAAGGAGGTGGAAATAGTGTTAGAAACTACGGATGCCTAAAAATGTATAAAACTGATACGAATGTTGTGTTTTAAATCGTTGTTTTGGACTGGAGACGAGGTGCCTGCTTAGAATGAGAGAGAAATGCTAATTATCTGTGGTTTTCAAGTAAAAACTTCAGTTTGTTTATGTATCTTAAAGACAATTTGTATGGAAAGGCTTAGAATTGAAAGATGTTTGCAGCAATTAGTATAAACACAGGCAGTTTACTACATCATAAAGAAGTTGACCACCAGTTAGAGGTGACAAAGATCTGGTTTGGGCCTCAGTCTTTAAGGTGGGTTCTTGAAACGAGAATCGAGACAAAGAACTAGAAGTCGAAGTGGATATTAAGTTTTATGGGGAATCTCTATAGGTCAAAAGGTCGTGTCATTATTCAGGTTCAGGCCCACCCCTAAAAATAGGTTAAAAGTGACCTCCTGGAAGCTTGTAGTCACAGACGGAAGAGAGAGAGGAGCCACACAGACGGAAGAAACAAAGAGAAAGAGAAGGAGGCTCACAGGCGGAAAGAGAGAAAGAGAGAGAGAGAACAAGAGAGAGAGAGAGAGAACAAGAGAGAGAGAGAGAGAACAAGAGAGAGAGAGAACGAGAGAGAGTGAGAGAGAGAGAGAGAGTGAAGGAAACCCTAGACGATAGGAAGAATAGAATTGCTCATGTGTGTCAATCGTCTGTCCAATTGGATCAATTTCTATTGCTACGGTCGTATGTTTTTACTGTATAACTGATGTGTTATATTCTGTCTCAACTCTAATTAAACACAATTATCTACTACTTTGGTTTGCACTCAAACCTGATTATTTAAAGTGACCAGAAATAGCCGTAAAGAGGCAATTTCTAACAATAGGCAGTTTTAGTTATGCCGTGCATATGTGGCAGGAAGCTTCACATGAAAAGAAATTTCAAAAACAAAACTATAAAATTACAAAACTTTTTTTGAATATATTTAGCATTACAGAAATGAAGTATAAAGGCTGGTAGTGAAATGTGATAGACACTGCCTTTCAGCTCTAGGGCTTAGGGTTCTAAATCCCTTCCAGACTGATGGGATGAAAGTCCCCTCTGACTGCTGGCGTAAGGGTCCAATGTGAAATAGGTTTGGGCAGTTTAAATGCAGTTCCTTGTGGGCTTGGGCCTTAACACTAAACCAGTACTAGTTTGGAATGTCAGTCAGACAGGCCTAAGGATGGTTGGTGCGAGAAATGGAAAAATATAACATAGGTGTAGCAGGGGGTGCTTTCCTGAGGTTGTAGCGGAGACACAATGTTGGGCTCGAGTAGCGGGATCTTTACTTGGGATCTTGCTATGCTGTACTTCGCCTGAGAATGCCTGATGCTGACACTGGCTGCCTGAAATAGAAAATATTTTTTCCCCAGCATGATCATCCCTTGCCTTGATGAACGCAACAGATTTTGAAGAAGAAATCTGTAACAATATGAATGAATCACGCCCTCAGGAGCCTTTCAGAGGAACAGCATTCTTCAAAGGAAGACTTCAAGGTGTTAAAATGGCACTGAGGCACTGATGAGCTGTGCTCAATTTTCAAAATCAGAAAGTTGATATCACTGTATGAAACTGCATTGGATAGTTAAAAGCTAATCTTACGTAACTCCAATGGATCGCCTTTAATAGATTACAGATTAAGGTAGAAAGCAATTTCTACTTCAGAATACTTCATTAGGTCAACAGAATAGGATTTTAAATGTTCTTTATACGTGGCTAACAGAGCCTGTACATTACTGAAGGAAATCTAAACTACTACTGACAAACCTCAGAGAATTATCATTCAATACACCAGTATCCGATATCACTATCCAATTCACGCAGAGAGCAACACAAAAAAATCCATAATTGCTTTTTAAAAAGGAAATGCATGTGAATTGTAACTGTAGATATATGAAAATGTTTTAGCATGTACCCAGGTTAACAGACTTGAGTTTTATGGATGTGGCTCTGCTTGGATAATATAATTAAAGAGAAAATCAAAGTGGATAGAGCTGATCTTATTCAATTTATATTTATGGCAGAATGAGTGAGTGACAGACAGACAGACCAACAAACAGGCAAACATACAAAATGGATGCAACTTCACTTCAAATAATTCTTACCTGTGTATTTGATGTCTACACACAATGATTAGGGTCAATGTTATTGGCTATTCAGCAAAGGTTTTTTTTTTTTAAAGTCAAAATCTCTGTACTTTGGCTAAGCAACAAAAAAAACCTGAAGATTTATAAACTCAAAGGCCCACAAACTTGTTTTTACTTGCAACAATTCAATAAAACAAGAGATAACACAAAAAACTGGATCAACACAATTTGCTCCTAAACAAAAACAGCTCTTATTTAGCTTCTGAGCAGCTTGACCGTTCATGGCTTGTACATCGAAATGAGCTAGTCTGCAAGTGGTCAAGATTTAATTGCAAAATATTTTTTAAATAAACTGCAATCTGCTATAGTCTATTTAAAGTTTAAATTTTCCAGCTTTGCTATTCTGAAGGATGTGGTTGTAGGTATGTGGGGATTTATCTGGTGCTCAGAAATTTTTGACTTAATGTTTTGTAGGTGCAATTTATGATCACTGCTAAACAAGTTGTTGGGACACTGCATTCTGATGGTGCATGCCAATTGGATTGTGAAGTGAGAAATACAGCAGCTCTTGTGACTGGGAAAAACAGATATTGGAAGTCTCTAGCTGGAAGTAGCCTGACTCTATTAGTTAAGCATGAAGTAGCCGGTTGATTAAAGACTCATTTACACATCCGCCTCTGTTCAAGGAGGTCATATGACAAACACCACCTTTCGAGACAGTGGAAAAGTGAAATAAAGAACAAAATCCGGCTGCAATTCAAGCTGCACTTGTGGCCAAGTGGATGCACAAATCTGTTTGGTCACCTTTATGGAAAAACTTTAGCAAAGACACTTCACCACTGACAAATACGTAGCCTACAATAAGATAACCAACCATTCAATCAATCCGGAGTACCAAGACACACAGTAGACTTTCTCAAGCCATACTACCATTCATCTGCAGCTGACCCTCTGACCAGAGTTCCAAAGTTTTATAACTAAACTCACAAACTTATGTTATTTCAGACAAGTCTATCAGTACTTGTATCGTACTTCTAAAGATGTTGGAGAAACACAAGCTTAAAGAGGATGTATAGAATACATTCAGGAATCAAAGTTTTTTGTAAATTAACTAGACTTTACATTTTGGAAAAAAAAATTACCATTATCAGAAATAGTGACACTTTCAAGAGATAAAGTAAAGGGATGCAGACTATAATTTGTTTATTTAAAGTTACACGTCAAGTGTCTTCAAAATAAGAATCAAAAAGAATGATTTCTAAAAACGGACCGAATTGATTGAAGTCAACTGAGACACTTACCTTCCCTTTGTAAGCCTCAGCAAAAACTTCCAGTAGGAAGGCCGTAGGTTCTGTACTTCCATCACCGCCTAAAAGTGATGAGGAAAGTTAATCACAATGTTGTTTTTAAACTCTCAATGAAATGGAATTGCACCTGAATATATAGAACATTTTATTGAAAATTCTTATGTTGATTTAATCCCATAGAAAAGCTTTTCAAACCTACATTCCTCTTATAAATGCATCAGAGAAACATAGAAAATAGGTGCAGGAGTAGGCCATTCGGCCCTTCGAGCCTGCAACATCATTCAATATCATGGCTGATCATTCACCTCAGTACCCTTTTCCTGCTTTTTCTCCATACCCCTTGATCCCTTTAGCCGTAAGGGCCATAATCTAACTCCCTCTTGAATATATCTAACAAACTGGCCTCAACAATTTTCTGCGGGAGAGAATTCCACAGGTTAACAACGCTGAGTGAAGAAGTTTCTCCTCATCTCGGTCCTAAATGGCTTACCCCTTATCCTTGGACTGTGACCCCTGGTTCTGGACTTCCCCAGTATCGGGAACATTCTTCCTGCCTCTAACCTGTCCAATCCCGTCAGAATTTTATATGTTTCTATGAGATCCCCTCTCATCCTTCTAAATTCCAGTGAAAACAGGCCCAGTCGATCCAGTCTCTCCTCATATGTCAGTTCTGCCATCCCGGCAATCAGTCTGGTGAACCTTCAATGCACTCCCTCAATAGCAAGAACGTCCTTCCTCAGATTAGATGGTGAAAACTGAACAGACTATTCCAGGTGAGGCCTCACCAAGTCCCTGTACAACTGCAGTAAGACCTCCTTGCTCCTATACTCAAAACCCCTAGCTATGAAGGCCAACATGACATTTGCCTTCTTCACCGCCTGCTGTACCTGCATGCCAACTTTCAATGACTGATGTACCATGACACCCAGGTCTCGTTGCACCTCCTCTTTTCCTAATCTGCTGCCAGTCAGATAATATTCTGTCTTCGCGTTTTTGCCACCAAAGTGGATAACCTCACATTTATCCACATTATACTGCATCTGCCATGCATTTGCCCACTCACCTAATCTGTCCAAGTCACCCTGCAGCCTCTTAGCATCCTCCTCACAACTCACACTGCCACCCAGCTTAGTGCCATCTGCAAACTTGGAGATATTACACTCAATTCCTTCATCTAAATCATTGATGTATATTGTAAATAGCTGGGGTCCCAGCACTGAACCCTGCGGCACCGCACTAGTCACTGCCTGCCATTCTGAAAAGGACCTGTTTATCCCTACTCTCTGCTTCCTGTCTGCCAACCAGTTCTCTATCCATGTCAATACATTACCCCCAATACCATGCGCTTTAATTTTGTACACTAATCTCTTGTGTGGGACCTTGTCAAAAGCCTTTTGAAAGTCCAAATACACCAAATCCACTGGTTCTCCCTTGTCCACTTGACTAGTTATATCCTCAAAAAATTCTAGAAGATTTGTCAAGCATGATTTCCTTTTCATAAGTCCATGCTGACTTGGACCGATCCTGTCACTGCTTTCCAAATGCGCTTCTATAACATTTTTAACAATTGATTTCAACATTTTCCCCACTACCGATGTCAGGCTAACCGGTCTATAATTCCCCATTTTCTCTCTCATTCCTTTCATAAAAAATTGCGTTACATTAGCTACGCTCCAGTCCATAGGTACTGATCCAGAGTCAATAAGACTGTTGGAAGATGATCACCAATGCATCCACTATTTTAGGGCCATTTCCTTAAATACTCTGGGATGCAGACTATCAGGCCCTGGGGATTTATCGGCCTTCAATCCCATCAATTTCCCTAAAACAATTTCCTGACTAATAAGGATATCCTTCAGTTCCTAGAGGGCTGGCCATCCTAGACTGGGGTATGTGTAATGAGAAAGGACTAATTTGCAATCTTGTTGTGCGAGGCCCCTTGGGGAAGAGTGACCATAATATGGTAGAATTCTTTATTAAGATGGAGAGTGACACAGTCAATTCAGACACGAGGGTCTTGAACTTAAGGAAAGATAATTTCGATGGTATGAGATGTGAATTGGCTAGAATAGATTGGCAAATGGTACTTAAAGGGTTGACGGTGGATAGGCAATAGCAAACATTTAAAGATCACATGGATGAACTTCAACAATTGTACATCCCTGCCTGGAGTAAAAATAAAACGGGGAAGGCGGCTCAACCGTGGCTAACAAGGGAAATTAAGGATAGTGTTACATCCAAGGAAGAGGCATATAAATCGGCCAGAAACCTGAGGACTGGGAGAATTTTATAATTCAGCAAAGGAGGACAAAGGGTTCAATTAGGAGGGGGAAAATAGAGTATGAGAGGAAGCTTGCTGGGAACATAAAAACTGACTGCAAAAGCTTCTATAGATATGTGAAGAGAAAAAGATTAGTGAAGATAAATGTAGGTCCCTTGCAGTCAGATTCAGGTAAATTTATAATGGGGAACAAAGAAATAAATGGCAGACCAGTTAAACAAATATTTTGGTTCTGTCTTCACGAAGCAAGACACAAATAACCTTCCGGAAATACTAGGGGACCGAGGGTCTAGTGAGAAGGAGGAACTGAAGGAAATCCTTATTCGGCGGGAAATTGTGTTAGGGAAATTGATGGGATTGAAGGCCGATAAATCCCCAGGGCCTGATAGTCTGCATCCCAGAGTACTTAAGAAAGTGGCCCTAGAAATAGTGGATGCATTGGTGATCTTTTTCCAACAGTCTATCGACTCTGGATCAGTTCCTATGGACTGGAGAGTAGCTAATGTAACACCACTTTTTATGAAAGGAGGGAGAGAAAACGGGTAATTAATGCCGGTTAGCCCGACATCAATAGTGGGGAAAATGTTGGAATCAATTATTAAAGATGAAATAGCAGCACATTTGGAAAGCAGTGACAGGATCGGTCCAAGTCAGCATGGATTTATGAAAGGGAAATCATGCTTGACAAATCTTCTAGAATTTTTTGAGGATGTAACTAGTAGAATGGACAAGGGAGAACCAGTGGATGTGGTGTATTTGGACTTTCAAAAGGCTTTTGACAAGGTCCCACACAAGAGATTGGTGTGCAAAATTAAAGCACATGGTATTGGGGATAATGTACTGACGTGGATAGAGAACTGGTTGGCAGACAGGAAGCAGAGAGTTGCGATGAATGGGTCCTTTTCAGAATGGCAGGCAGTGACTAGTGGGGTGCCGCAGAGTTCAGTGCTGGGACCCCAGCTATTTACAATATACATTAATGATTTAGATGAAGGAATTGAGTGTAATATCTCCAAGTTTGCAGATGACACTAAGTTGGGTGGCAGTGTGAGTTGTGAGGCGAACACTAAGAGGCTGCAGGGTGACTTGGACAGGTTAGGTGAGTGGGCAAATGTGAGGTTATCCACTTTGGTGGCAAAAACAGGAAGGCAGAATATCTGAATGGCAGCAGATTAGGAAAAGGGGAGGTGCAACGAGACCTGGGTGTCATGGTACATCAGTCATTGAAAGTTGGCATGCAGGTACAGCAAGCGGTGAAGAAGACAAATGGTATGTTGGCCTTCATAGCTAGGGAATTTGATATTAAGAGCAGGGAGATCTTACTGCAGTTGTACAGGGACTTGGTGAGGCCTCACCTGGAATAGTCTGTTCAGTTTTCACCTCCTAATCTGAGGAAGGACGTTCTTGCTATTGAGGGAGTGCATTGAAGATTCACCAGACTGATTGCCGGGATGGCAGGACTGACATATGAGGAGAGACTGGATCGCCTGGGCCTGTATTCACTGGAATTTAGAAGGATGAGAGGGGATCTCATAGAAACATATAAAATTCTGACGGGACTGGACAGGTTAAATGCAGGAAGAATATTCCCAATACTGGGGAAGTCCAGAACCAGGGGTCATAGTCTAAGGCTAAGGGGTAAGCCATTTAGGACGGAGATGAGGAGAAACAACATCACTCAGAGTTGTTAACCTGTGCAATTCCCTACTACAGAGAGTTGTTGATGCCAGCTCATTGGATATATTCCAAGAGAGGGTTAGATATGGCCCTTACGGCTAAAGGGATCAAGGGGTATGGAGAGAAAGCAGGAAAGGGGTACTGAGGTGAACCATCAGCCAGATCTTATTGAATGCGGCTAAAGGGATCAAGGGGTATGGAGAGAAAGCAGGAAAGAGGTACTGAGGTGATCAGCCATGATCTTATTAATGGTGGTGCATGCTCAAAGGGCTGAAAGGCCTACTCCTGCACCTATTTTCTATGTTTCCTCGTTCTCACTAGACCCTCGGTCCACTAGTATTTCCGGAAGGTTATTTGTGTCTTCCTTAGTGAAGACAGAACCAAATTATTTGTTCAATTGGTCTGCCATTTCTTTGTTCCCCATTATAAATTCACCTGATTCTGAATGCAAGGGATCTACATTTGTCTTCACTAACTTTTTTCTCTTCACATATATATATATATATATATATATAGATGCTTTTGCAATCAGATTTTATGTTCCCTGCAAGCTTATTCTCATACTCTATTTTCCCCCTCCTAATTAAACCCTTTGTCCTTCTCTGCTGAATTTCTCCCAGTCCTCAGGTTTGCTGCTTTTTCTGGCTAATTTATTTGCCTCTCCTTTGGATTTAACACTATCCCTAATTTCCCCTGTTAGCCACGGTTGAGCCACCTTCCCCGTTTTATTTTTACTCCAGCAAGGGATGTACATTCCTTTTTCTAAATTAACCATTTAAGGACTCCCATTTTTCTGTACATGCTAAGGGAACCTTCCTGCTAACTGTATTTTATTTCCACGCAGTATTCAGTATGAGAATACGATTTGGACAGAACAGAAATGTCAGGTTTCACATACTAGTTGCTCCTGCACTCTCTGTGACAATTGTTTTCTTCCATCTCCTTTGATTCCTTGTGGTTGATGCCATTCCCATGACCCATTCCAAGGATGCTTATAATGTTGTTTAGAACGAGATCCCAGAATTGGTATGAAGATGGTCTCGGCTGATTCATGGTGTTTTTGGTTCTTGGCTTCATTTTGCCTTCGCAGAAGACCAGGCAAAATTAGAGCTCACCATGTAGGAATATAACCTATTCTCTATCATTCCAGGATTTCAGGACATTGGCATGATGTTCCATATGTACTGTTTACTCATAAACCTCTGGTTCTTTGCATCTCCTTACAGCAGAATGGCAGCACAATACCATTTAAATATATATCAGCCCTGAATAAGGCTGAGAGATACCAGTATGCAAATGCTTAACAGTTTGACACCAAATCCTCACTTCACTGTTACAGCCAAGACATTAATCATGCATCTGAATTTGATAAATGACTGCTAAAATAGCAAAGAAGAATTTCAGGCAAATATAGTAATTCAGACGCTAATATCCTAAAGATTAATTTCAGTGTCAGTGTTTTTTTATTATGCGGTGTTAAAATATTCTTTATAGTTATTTTTATGCAGGCTAACTATGAACGATACATCAATCATTGGGACCCTTCAGAATGTTTGAAAATAACACTAACTATTGGTCCATCGAGCTTACTGTTCCAAACTGTCCAGCAGGTTCCTTATTGTGATTCTAGAATAGCCCAGTATTCCCCTTACTAACAGGAATTCATCCAATCTTCTTTTTAAATTCTGTCTGGCTTTCTGATCCACCACCACACTGGTAATTTGTTGCACTAAAAAAAGTTGTGTAAATTAATTACTTTCCTTTGACACCCTGAACTTTAAATCCTGCCCTTTGTCCTTAGATCCAAATTCTTCATAGCTGTAAAAATCTTAAATGACTTCGACATAGTTGCCAATTATCTGGCTTCTGTGTAGACCATCAGCTTTTCCAAGCTCCATTTATGCTGCTCACACAGGGCCTAGAAATCAGAATTTTTTTTTTTTTACAGATTCCTGTACTAGTATTGCGACCAGCAACTGCATTATTAAGCTTAGTACTGTCTTTGATAAACATTCACCTAAGTGAATGAGGTGACCTTGGGTAAGGAAGCATAAGAACAATGGCTCAACTACTTCTCTTTATCTTTAAAGTTCAGTGAGAGAGTTGGAGGGGGCATTGGCTTGGTGGGTAAGGAAAAAGGGGGGAGCGGTGGAAGGTTTTGAACGGCTGGTCTCTATCTTGGAGAGAGGAGAATAAGGAGACAGTTGGTAGTGGAAAATAGAAGCTGGGAGTTATCTTTGCTCTTCAGGATGATCCTATAATGGGTTATTTTGATGTGGCCCAGTCAGATCTGGTGCTGGATGACTAAACTAGTTGTTCGCCAGATATCTCAAGTTTGCAGTCGCTTGGACTTGAGGGAGTGAAGATGAGGCCAAACCACGGGCATCAACTGGGCCCGTTGTAAGAGAGTAAATGTTTCTCTGGGGACAAGTACATCAAAGGTGGAGGCGAGAGAGCATTTGAGCAAATTAACAGCTGCAGAAGTATAATGGTGAATGGAAGGCCAAAGGACGGGCAGTTGGGAACTTGAAAGCACAGTTATAAGCCAGAGAATCAACAACATCTGAGATTTTGTTAAAAGATAGTTGCATTCTTCATGAATTTGAATGATAATGTAAAGTGCAAGAATGCAGTTCAACTAAAACCAGAGTGCGTTCCTGCCTGAACATAGCTCAACATAATTTTTCAGTTTTGCATGTGGTGCTGCATCGCCAACTCATGATGTTTTCTGTTGAAGATTCACCCGAGTGTGTGTCTTCCATTAGCTCTTCCATCACAGCCAGAACTTTTTTTTGTGTGCCTCTGTCACACGATCAAAAGACGTTGGCCCGGAATTTGCTGTCAGCAGCAAAGTGACGACGATCGCCGCTGACCTTGAAGAAAGCCGTCCACAAAGATCATGCAACCTCTGTGGTGAATACTTTTGTTTTCTCGACCTTAATTTGATTGTAGAATGTCAAAAGGGAATCATCTTCGGCAGTCCCTTGGAGTCGAGGATTACTTGCTTCCACACTAATGTGAGTTCTCAGATGACTGATGAGTCCAATGCGGGACCTACAATCTCTGTCACAGGTAGGGCAGACGGTGGTTGGAGGAATGGGTGGGTGGGATGCTTGGGTTATTGTGCGCTCCTTCTGCTGTCTGTGCTTGGTTTGCCCCTGGGGTGTTCTGCGCCTTCCCAGATGCTTCTCCTCCACTATGAGTGGTCTTGGGTCATTCCAGCTGTCGGTGGGGATGTTGCACTTTTTCCAAAGAGGCTTTGAGGGTGTCCTTGAAGCGATTCCTCTGACCACCTGGGACTCGCTTACCGTGTCGGAGTTCTGAGTAGAGCGCTTGTTTTGAGACTCTGGTATCGGGCATGCAGACGATGTAGCCCCTCTACCGTGGTCAATGCTTCAATGCAGGGGATGTTGGCCTGAGCGAGAACATGGATGTTGGTGCGCCTATCCTGCCAATGGATTTGCAGGATCTTGCAGAGGCAGCGTGGTGGTACTTATCCAGTGCTTTGAGGTGCCTGCTGTACATAGTCCATGTCTCTGAAGCATATCGCAGGGCGGGTATCACTACTGCTCTGTAGACCATGAGTTTGGTGCCGGGTTTGAGGTCCTGGCCTTCAAACACTCTCTTCTTCAGGCAACCGAAGGCTGCACAGGCAACTGAAGGTGGTGTTGGACTTCATCATCGATGTCTGCCCTTGTTGACAGTAAATTCCCGAGGTATGGAAAATGGTCCACTTTGTCCAAGGCCTCGTCATGGATTTCGATAAACGGGAAGCAGTAATGTATAGCGGGAGTAGGTTGGTAGAGGACCTTTGTCTTGGGGATATTTATTATAAGGCCCATACTCTCGTACGCTTCGGTGGAGGTGTTGACAATGGTTTGGAGTTCGACCTCTGAGCGTGTGCAAACGCAAGTGTTGTCTGCATTCTGTAATTCAATGACAGAGGATGGGACAACCTTGGATCTGGACTGGAAGCGACGGAGGTTGAACAATTTCCTGTTTGTTCTGTAGATTAGCTCCACTCCAGTGGAGAGCTTGAGGGTGAGATGGAGCATTGCAGCAAGGAAGATCGAGGAGAGCCTTGGTGCGATGACACAGCCTTGCTTGACATAGGTACATACGTGAATTGAGTCTGTGGTGGATCCGTTGGTCAGGATCACAGCTTGCATGTCATTGTGGAGTAGGTGGAGGATAGTGACAAACTTTTGAGAGCAGCCGAATTTGAGGAGGACCCTCCATAATCCCTCACGGTCGACAGTGTCAAAAGGCCTTTGTGAGGTCAAAGGCGGCCATGTACAGAGGTTGGTGCTGCTCCCTGAATTTCTCTTGAATTTGACATATGGCGAAAATCATGTCCATTGTGCCCCTTAGTGGGCGGAATCCGCATTGCGACTCAGGGAGGAGCTCTTCAGCAGAAAGCGATTGAGGAAGATTCTTGCGATGACTTTCCCTGTGGCAGACAGCCAGGAAACTCCTCTGTAATTACAACAATCGGACTTGTCTCCTCTCTTGAAGATGGTCATGATTACAGCGTCTGAGATCCCCCGGCATGCTCTCCTCCTTCCAAATAAGAAAAATGAGTTCATGGATTCGTGCTAATAGTGCTTCTCCACCATACATTAGTGCTTCGGCGGGGATTCCATCTGCTCCTGAGGCCTTGTTGTTCTTCAGTTGTTGGATGACCTTTCAACCTCATGCCGGGCAGGGCTTGTAAACAGAAGAACATAAGAATTAGGAACAGGAGTAGGCCATCTAGCCCCTCGAGCCTGCTCCGCCACTCAACAAGATCATGGCTGATCTGGCCGTGGACTCAGCTCCACTTACCCGCTCCCCATAACCCTTAATTCCCTGATTGGTTAAAAATCTATCTATCTGTGATTTGAATACATTCAATGAGCTAGCCTCAACTGCTTCCCTGGGCAGAGAATTCCACAGATTCACAACCCTCTGGGGGAAGAAATTCCTTCTCAACTCGGTTTTAAATTGGCTCCCCCGTATTTTGAGGCTGTGCCCCCTAGTTCTAGTCTCCTCGACCAGTGGAAACAACCTCTCTGCCTCTATCTTGTCTATCCCTTTCATTATTTTAAATGTTTCTTTAAGATCACCCCTCATCCTTCTGAACTCCAACGAGTAAAGACCCAGTCTACTCAATCTATCATCATAAGGTAACCCCGGCATCTCTGGAATCAGCCGAGTGAATCGTCTCTGTACCCCCTCCAAAGCTAGTATATCCTTCCTTAAGTAAGGTGACTAAGATGGTGGCGGGTAGCGTGCTGTGGGATGGAGTCAAGGACACTCACGTCAAAGACAGAGTCTCAGTTAAGGAGATCTTCGAAGTGCTCCTTCCAGCGGGCACAGACTGCCTCTCTGTCCTTGCTAAGTACCTCTCCCATTCTTGACCCGCAGTAGGGTAGGACCTTGGGTGCTTGGGCCATAGGTGCTCTTGATTGCGCTGAAGCATCCATGCACATCGTGGTTGTCGGCTAGTTGCTGGATGTCCTGCGCTTTTTCCACCCACCATCTGTTCTTTATGTCGTGGGTTTTATGTTGGACCTCGGCCTTCAGATATCTATAGAGCTGCTTCCTTGCTCTCCAGTTTAGTTCAAGAATGCCTTGCGTTTGCGGCTTATTAGCTCCTGGATCTTCTGGTCGTTTTCGTCGAACCAGTCTTGATGTTTCCTGGTCAAGTGACTAAGCGTCTCTTCACAGGTGCTAATTATGGAGGCCCTAAGGGCAGACCAGGTGCTGTGGACACTCTGCCTCCATGGATCACTGGGAGTCGTCAAATTGGTTGTGAGACTAGCCACATAGTCCGCGTGCCAGATATGAGACTCCCAAAGCAAGTGCTCTACTCAGAGCTCCTTCATGGCAAACAGGCCAAAGGTGGGCAGCGGAAACGTTACAAGGACACCCTCAAAGCCTCCCTGATAAAGTGCAACATCCCCACTGACACCTGGGAGTCCCTGGCGCAAGACCGCCCTAAGTGGAGGAAGTGCATCCGAGAGGGCGCTGAGCACCTCGAGTCTCAACTTCTCGAGCATGCAGAAATCAAGCGCAGACAGCGGAAAGAGCATGCGGCAAACCAATCCCACCCACTCCTTCCCTCAACGACCATCTGTCCCACCTGTGACAGAGTCTGTGGCTCTCGTATTGGACTGTTTAGCCACCAAAGAACTCACTTCAAGAGTGGAAGCAAGTCTTCCTCGATTCCGAGGGGCTGCCTATGATGATGATGATGATAATGATGATGTGAGGTGCTTGCTAAATAGGGCTTTCTTAGCAGGGTCTTTGAGTGCTTCACCCGACCTGGTTGGAGACACCAGCAACAGCTGGAATAAAAGGAGCTAGTCACTGCAGGGAGCAGCGCAAGCCGACCCAAGAGGGCGACAAAATCAAAGTGTGACGTCACCCGAAACCAGGTAGAAAAAGGGAATATCCAGCATATAGCAGCAGTGATGCTATCAAGCTGTCTAAGCAGCCAATTGTGTTGAAGAATTCTCACAGACAGAAAATCAGTAAATAAAAAGCAGCTTTTATCATTCACTTTTTAAACATTTTTCAGAGGGCGAGATAAAGAGTGGAACATACACGTGGGATTAAGGTAGGAGCAAACTTTTAAAAAAAACTTGTTTTTCATTTTAAAAATCTAGTAATGTTTATAATGGAGAAATGTGACATTCCACAAAAATAAGTTTGTTTTTCAGGGCCAGATCAGCAGCCAATAATGCCGCTAAAACCCAAGTTATACCTCTTTCAACAAGGCTTAACTTTTTATGGGGTGTTTAACAGCATTATTAGGCGGAATAGGGGAAGTTTTAGTCAGTTCAAGTAATTTCACCGATTGACAACTATGGGGAGTTCCACAGCACAGCCTGTGGTGAACACAGAACGACTGACCACAACTTCAGGATTTCTGCGTTCATCTGCGTATGCACTAAATCCTGAAGTTGCAGTCAGTTTCAGAGCGGTAGGTAATGACATCGAACACTGACAGTTCCGCTGTTATTACCACTGCAAAATTCGGGACATGGTGTTTTACAACATTGGGAGGTCAAACAAGAGGAAAAGAGAGCCATACTAAAGATTTTTACTGCTGTACATACTTAAAACTCTTGTCCAAATAGAAATCTTTTACATTCATTCTAGTTATTTTATTGTTTAATAGAAATAACAATTGTTCAATCACCAGTTATATATCTTCCTGATCTAAACATGCACCTTATAAATGTCCTCATCTGTCCAGCAGGCTCCTAGGTTGCCTATCCCAGCTCCAACTTCAAAGTTGTGGACTGTCATTTTCAAATGCACTGCTCCAATGTCTTGTCTACAGCAATATGGACAGGCAACTGGCATGAGATTTAGGAGTGGTGTTGACAGGGATGGGGGAAGAGGAAAGGTGGTTTGGTTAGGAACATAGGAACAGGAGTAGGCCATTCAGTCCCTCAAACCTGCCATTCAATGAGATCATGGCTGATCTGCGACCAAACTCCATATACCTGCCTTTGGCCCATATCCCATATATCTTTGGTTAACAGAAAGCTATCAATCTACGATTTAAAATTAACAATTGATCGAGCATCAATTGCTGTTTACAGAAGAGAGTTCCAAACTTCTACGACCCTTTGTTTGTAGAAGTGTTTCCTAATTTCACTCCAGAAAGCGCTGGATCTAATTTTTCGACCATACCCCCTAGTCCTAGTATCCCCAACCTGTGGAAATAGTTTCTCTCTATCCTATCTGTTCCTCTTGGGTTGGCAAAGGTATCTGTAATTTTCCAACATTTGAATGATATAATATAATCATTCAAACTTTAATACTTAAATACATTTGATGTTACCATACATTGAGCAAAGTAATTCTGGATAATCTTATAGATGTATTCGGCTGTGTCCATAAACGCCTGAGATTCCTTCTGGATTGCAACCTGTAAAAACCTGGTCATCTTGTTTGTGACCTGTGCTCTGCTGTGTTTGCTGTGTGGGCAATGATTAGAGCGTGAGCAGATACAGCAGGAGCGGCGAGAGACTGTGGAGGGATGTGATCGAGGCCAGGGGCAGCACGGACCAGCCCACACTGCGATACATGTGCGTACTAGGTCCGTGCAGCAGAGCTGGTCTCCAGTCATCTTGGGTAATCCTTGCCACTGGACCAAGACCTAGCTCTGTCAAGCCCGTTTGGTGGCTGGTGTGCAACGGCCAGCACATGTTAAAAAATCCACACACGGGCATCTTCCACCCTTGAAGATGTAGTTCGGGTCCTTCATTGAAACACCTGTGAACTCATCCTTTTTTGGCATGGTAGCAAATCATCCTTGTTTCGAGGGACCACCTATGACTGACTGACACTGAGCACCTTTGCTCGAGTGTGAACTATTGCACTCAAAACAAATGTAGCCACAGCAGATGCATAACTGAGAAATTTGGTAGTTGTAATGTTCTGGTGAGAAACCTGGCTTTACAGGGATGTTGAAATTTGAGTTGATATTCTAGTGATTTTGGTACAGAAGTCATTCTGTAGAAATTGAGATCTATTGTGTCGAATAGCATTCCTAGCCATTAGATTGTATATTGTGAGGCAGTTACGGTTTTGGCATCGAATTACTTAGTTTCATTTCTTGAGAATTGGTATTTAGCTGTTATTCTTCCAAATGACTCAGTTGGGTGGGGTATTTTGTGACCAATACCAATTAAGACATGTATAGTTGAGAGCAATTATTGGTGAGGAATATTGAATGTTTCAAGCTAATCCAGTTTGGTCTTCGACTGCCCCCTGAATGGCTACACTTTATTTGGCAACATAAACAAAACAAGTAGTAAAAGAACCTGAGCTTTTTCATTCTGATCTAAAAAGCTTTTGCTGTCATCTTCATGAGTAGCAATGAAACCATGAGGTTAAAATGCACAGATGGATAGGTAGAACTGCTCACATTTTGCTTTTGTATAATTTAATTAAATAAAAGGGGTGATGCAAAATATCCATGCACATATTGAGCTGGAAACATATCATTCTGAATGTCTGCCTCATAATATAAAAAAAAATGCTTAACTGTGTTTCCTTGTGCTCATCATGTGAAGTATGTTAGTGCTGGGTATAGAATACTTTTTCACAACAGGTACATAGATTCAGTACAAGTCCAGGATTGTCGGATGCTAATTACTGCTGTTATGCTATAACTTTGGTAATGAATTGCTGTTGATCAGTGCTCCCAAATGAGGACATTGACAGAAAGTTATGGTCTGACCATTGATTCATCTCACATTGACTGTAATATAATTACAAGGGGCTAACAGAAAGCCCTTTGAAATTCGAGCAAGTCATGATGTCACATCAGAGTAACTAAAAAGGCCTGAGACTCTGAGTAAATTGGAGTGGCACCACCATGGGCAGGTACACGGTGTGGTGCTCATACAACTAAAAGGAGCATAACCTTCCTGGATACTGACTCCACCTCTAAAGTGTACTGAAACAGTGTGTTACTCTCCGTTTCACAAATCATGCATCCTTACAGTCAATCTCTATAAATAACATTACCAATTTATTGCTAACAAGTGGCCATTTTTTGCTGCATACCCAAGTCCACTCGGTTTATTTTACCCAAGATCAGTACAGGATTTGAAATCAGGTCCCATATGTAAAGAAAATATCTGCCATCAAGTTCCTCTCTTGCTATCAATTTCAGCTGAACTGCATCATACAGAACAAAAATAGTAAGAGAGCACATGTTCAGATAGCAGATCTTCAAAGACAACCTCCGAAATGTTGTTTAATCTATCTCTTTATAGTATATACATAAATATTTTGTTACATCATAAAATAGAGTCTTGAGTCACTTTAGTTAATAGTGTAGCTCCTCCTGATTTGAAATGCACTGAGAAAGGGGTTTCTAAATAATAATGTACTCATAAATCTGTCACATCATTTGGTACTTACTGCTTGAAAACATATGGCTGTGGAAATCGCATAGATGATGGTGTCTGCATGCGCAACGTATGGACATTTTCCTGCTTCAATGCCTTTGAAATACATTGTCTGGCAGCAAAGATGAATACCAATTATTTATGGAAATAATCTGACCACCATCATTTAAATGTTATTACTGGAATTTGCAGTATTCCAACAATTATGAAAAAGTCTAAGATCCTGCAATATTTTACATATTTGAACAAATATTGCTGGCATTCTCATGTGAGGTACAAGTGACCAATAATGGCATTTGGGAAAAATTATTAAAACAGTGACTCTTGGAATGACTGGACCCTGTGCAAGAAACAGAGCATTTGGCAGCAATAAGAATTTTTACCAGCAAGAAAACCACTGATAATTAATATTGTCACTCTTTTCTGTGACAATTGGCCTCAATGCACCAGAGGAGAAAATGATTAGGGCTCCCGCTCTGGATAGCTATCCAGGGACCCCTGCTGGAAGTGCATGTGTGGACATTAAAGGACAGAATAATGCTCAGCTGTGTTGCATTATGCTAGAATAACCTGCCAACACTTATTGACATGTTTCACGTAAGGATGATGCTAACATGGACGAGTTTCTGAAGGTGCCAGTCACCCTTAAAACATACCCAGCAATAGGAGAGAGGAGAAAACTGGCAGAGAAAATTGGTGGGAAAAAAGCTGTCGGCTTACTCGAGCTGATGCACAAAGCTTAGGCTAATTTAAATTAAATTAAAGATGGAATAAATACAATTAAAAAAGTATCCTCATGACGTTTTGACATAGCTTTTTAAGATTTTCTAACAGTATTCCTTTCAGTTTTGAACATGCAATTTTTAATGCATTCACTGAAAATTGACTAAGCTTGTTGAAGGAGCAGTGCTGAGACTTGAAGCCTATGATGTCAGTGCCATGCTGGAATGCCCACCAAATTCAAAAACAGAAACTCAGTGGTATATACTGAGTAAACAGGCTGACAGTTCCTACTCACAATCTTACATTGGCCACTCTGTGTGCTGACTGAGATAGAAGACAGAGACAGCAGCAGACTGGCACTGGACAATAATGAAGGGCTATCACCCAGGCCAGTTTTCACAGTGCAGGTACATCACCTTGTAGCAACTGCTGAAAGTGGGAAACCAGCTGAAGAAGCAGCAGACCATGACTGTGCCAGGAGAAAGTGAGTGGACCTACAAACATATTTGAGATAGAGGTTTTACTTTGATTATCATGGTGTAATCTAATATAATTTTATTCAGGGGACCATTAGCAGCCTAAAATTCAATATATTAAGATATTTAATATATAAAGGCTCCACTGTATCTTGTTTTTCTCTTCATGCACTGATGAACCTGATATGTAGCTCCAACATTTTCTGTTTTTATTTCACATTGAGCATTTGAAATTTATTTTCCTGCATCTTTCCTACAATCAAATACTGTTGGAAAAAGTAGAATAGAAATTGTAGAAACGTGATTATTTTTAAACTACGGTAAACCTAATATTTACCACAGAAAATGGAAGGTTAAATGGAAGCTTTAAATCTTCCATTGCTGTTCACTTGCACGAAGCATTCTGTTTCACACAGGCCAGTTTTACGGGAAAGTACATTAAGTAAATTTAAAGACCAAGGTAGAGGTAAAACAGAAACTTTTTTTTTTGTTTATCTGGAATCAAAGCCATTTGGCCTGAATTTTAACAGACCTAAATTGAATATTTCCTAGGGCTGGATGCATTTTGAGAAAATAAACAATGGCCCCAAGTTTCCACACGATAAAAAACGGGCGCCCCTCCGAGCTGGGTGCCCGTTTTTCGCGCCGAAAAAAAAACACGCGATTCTGGAGCGCCCTGCAGCTCCATGTCTGCTTGGCACGGCGCCCAGGGGGGCGGAGCCTACACTCGCGCCGATTTTGTAAGTGGGAGGGGGCGGGTACCATTTAAATGAGTTTTTTTTCCTGCCGGCAACCCTGCGCGTGCGCGTTGGAGCATTCACGCACACGCAGTGTGAAGGAAACATTGGCACTCGGCCATTTTTTTAGTTCTTTGTAGCTGTTTAATTTTTGAACATTTTTTATTAAAAGCACATTGCCATCAGCACATCAGCACTCAGGCTTCTTGCAGCAGTGAGAAGGTTGCAGGAAGCCTCAGAAAGTTGAGGCAGTCGTTTCCCGCCGTCGGGAAATGGCTGCTGAACTTGTGAGGCTTCCTTCAGCCTTCTCACTGTCTCCTTTCCCCCCCGCTCGCCGTCTGGAACGGCTTCCTCCTCCTCCCCCCTCCCCCCTCCACGGGAACGAACGGCCTTCTCCTCCCCCCCCCCGCGGGAACGGCTGCCTCAACTTGTGAGGCTTCCTGCAACATTCTCCCTGGCTGAAGCACTTTCACACAGGTAGGAAGATGGTTTATTTAATCTTTTCTTTGCTTATAAATTTTTATTCAGGTTGGATTTATTTGTATAATATTTGTATAAGTATAAATAAGGATTTATTATAGAATTTAATGACTTCCCTTCCCCCCCCCCCCCCGCCTCGTTCTGGAGCCTAATTTGTAACCTGCGCCTGATTTTTTAATGTGTAGAACAGGTTTTTTCAGTTCTACAAAAATCTTCACTTGCTCCATTCTAAGTTAGTTTGGAGTACGTTTTCACTGTGGAAACTATCAAATCAGGCGTCAGTGGCCGGACACGCCCCCTTTTGAAGAAAACATTCTGTTCCAAAGTGAAACTGTTCTAACTGACTAGAACTGCAGAAAAAAAAATGTGGAGAATTGCGATTTCTAAGATAGTCCGTTCTCCACCAGTTGCTCCTAAAAATCAGGCGCGAATCATGTGGTTACTTGGGCCCATTGAAAGGAAATATATTCAAAATGGTAATATTCTTGACAGAGATGTCCGATATATAGCGTGTGCAAGTGAACAAGGCCATAAAAAAGGCAAATGAGAATCTGGGTTTTATGCACAGGGCCACAGAATGTAAAAGCAAGGAAGTGATGTTGAATTTAAAAGACATTAATTAAACGGAATATTGCAGACATTCCCTTAAAAACATGAAATTATATCGAAATTTTATCATTAAAAACGCCCCAAAGTGCATCACAGAGACATAATCAGACAAAATAGTCACCAAACCAAAGGCTATATTAGAGTGACCAAAAGCATGGTCAAAGAGGTGGATTTTACAAAGGACCTTAAAGGAGGAGAGGTAGATGGAAAGGCAGAGAGGATTAGGGAGAACATTCCAAAGCATAGGCCGAGACAGCTAAAGGCATGGCTGCCATTGTTGGGGCAAGGGGAACAGGGAATACACAAAAAGCCAGAGTAAGGGAAACACTGAGCTTGGTGGGGTTGTAGGGCTAGAAAAAGTTTGTCCTCACATGAAGGCCATGATTGGATTTAAAAACAAAGATGATCATTTTAAATTGGAGATGTTGGGGGACCGGAAGCCAAGGTAGATCACCAAAGACAAGGGGAAGAAGTGAGTGGAAACTGGTGCGGTATAGGATACGAGCAGCAGAGTTTTGGATAAACTGAAGTTTACAGAGAGGGAAGCATGGAAGGCAAATCGGGAGAACTTTGGAATGGTCGAGTCTGGAGGTGACAAATATATGGATGAGGATTTCAGTGGCAGATGGCTGAAGCAAGGATGAGAGGTGGGTGATGTTACAGATGTGCAAGTAGGTGGTCTGTGTGAAGGGGAGGATATGAGTATGAAGCTCAGCTCGCGGTTGAATTGTGAACAGTCTGGTTCAGCCGAGACACTGACTGGGGAAGGAGATGGAATAAGTGCTAAGGGTCTGTAGTTTGTGTTGGGGACTGTAGATAATGACTTCAGCCTTTCCAATGTTTAACCAAAGGAAATTACAACTCATCTAAAAGTGGCTGTCAGACAAGCAGTCTGATAACACAGATTCAATGGAGGGGTCGAGAGAGGTAGAGCGTAGTAAGGTGTAGTCAGTGTACATATGGAACCTGACCCCATGTCTACGGATGATGTCTTCAGGGAACAATGTGGAGATGAGGAAGAAAAGGAAGTCAAGGACATATTCTTGGGAGACTTGGGAGATAATTGTGCAAACACAGGAAGAGAACAACGCTCTTGCCATCCACAATCTCACTGGACAATCTATTGATATCATGACCTTGACAGAAACCTGGGCCACAGTGGTAACAATTTCCCCCTCTCTGAATCCTCCTGTCTGGCTATACATGTCTAAAATGTCCTGCCTCTTCACTTACTCTTTTGGCACCTTCTTTGCCTTCCAACACCTTCCCACAAAACTTCTGAGCCAACATTGCTAATGGTGCCTTTGCTCAGGCTCCATACATCTCCCTTTCAAAATTGCGATCACCTCCTCTGTCCACAAAATGACTTGTCTATCTTCTTCAACTACCAACCCATCTCTTACCTCCCTTTCCAAGGTCCTTGAATGCGTCATCAGCCCTCCCACAACTCCCTTTTCACAACCCTGGCCAAAGTACTAAATTGCATCCTCTGTGACTGAGATCATATTATGTTATCCCCATCTGGTGTCCATCATGGGATTATTCTTGTGTGGCTCGACTCCTGCCTGCCCCAATACAGCAATGATTTTTCTTTCATTCACACAATCACCTCTGGGGTTCCCCAAGGATTCATCAGTCACCTCCTCTCTTTCATCATCTAGATGCTTCATTTGGTGATCATTCACAAGAAGGACAAGTCTCTACATGTATGCTGTTGACATCAAGCTCTCCACAACCTCTGGTTTGTCGGGCTCTTGTCTGACAGTAAGTTGTGAATGAGTCAAAATTTCCTCCAAATCATAATCCATTATTTTCAGCACTCCTTTGCCACCTACTCCATCTCCCTTTCCTGGCCATTCACTGATGCAGAATTAGGCCACCCAAAATCTCAGCATTCTATTTCAAACCCCATAATCTATTAATTACCGAGACTTTACACCTCTGCAACACCCCCAATTTCTACCCTACCTCATTCCCACTGCCAAAAAACCCTGATCCATTCTTTTGAGGACATTGAAGAGCCTCCCAATTCCACTTTTCATAAACTGCAACTCATGCAGGACCCAGTCAAGTGTATCCTGCCATAAGCCTCGTTTGCCCATCACCCTCATCCTTGTTGACCTACTTGTCTCCCAATGTATTGAATTAAAAATCTTTATCCTCAACTACAAATCTCTCCATGTCCTTGCACCACCCACTCATGGCAATCCTTTCTAGCCTTATGTCCCCTTCGGTACCTTCATGTGCCCAGACTCAGCCTTCAATGCATCTTTCCACTTTTTGCTCCACATTGGTGGCAGTCTTCAGCTGCCTTGGCCCTACTCTGTGAAACTCCCTTACTACACTCCTTTGCCTGCCTCCCTCCCTGCCCCTAAAAACTCTCTCAAAATCTATTTGATCGATCAAGCTGTTAGATCTCCAAATCGCTCAATGACTCAGCAATGTTCCTTTTTCTCCCCTCTGTAAAGAATCTTGGAAATGTTATATATTAAAGGCACTATATAAAGGTATAGCTGAAAGTGAAACTGAAGTGGAGAAGGAGAAAGAGCAAAACAGTAAACTGATAGGCAGACATAAAATGGACAGAGAGAGAGAAACAGAGGGAAAGATTTTTTGCAGACTTACCATAACCAATATTCTAAGCTAGAAGGGCGTGAGTTTTTTGGTGCGACCCAGCCTGGGAAAATTTCAGAACCACTGAATCGAACAGTTCTACTTAAATTTGGCTTGAGCCACCCTTGCGCGACAGGATGTGGGTAGGCTTCCATGATCCAATCATCATTTTATCAGCGGTTGTGCCAATGATTGAGGCAATCTATAACATTATTTAAAAGGGAATTGGATATGTATATGAAAAAGAATATATGATATGAAGAAAGGATAGGGAGATTAGAGCATCAGTTCCTGCAGCTGTTCAGCTAGAGTGCATAGGGCATTGCCTACCCCTCAACTGGAGCTTGCGTCCAGAAGCAAGGATGGAAAACCAGTTGCTGATGGTCATGGCTGCTGCTGGCAGGGCATTCTGGCTGCTGTCTGACATCATAAATCCATCGGGGGCCTGTGGGGGGTGGAAATAGGTGCTACTTACCTTTTTGGGCTTCCCTGCCTGCTCCCCTAGGATCCTCTGTCTAAAAGAGGCCAGGTGCAAAGGCTACAACCAACACTTTTTGAGTGCCCGCCTGGAAAACTAGAGGAAAATGAAGTGACTAATCCCCCAGGAAATCCACGAGCAGTATAAGGAGGATGGAGACCCGGCATGTGTTTCCAACTCTTTCACTCTTTACTGTGTTTGGGAACTGAGCGCCCCCATGTCACATACAAGAGGAAAATCTGCTCCGTTTAGTAAGGAGACAGAGAAAGATGCAATCATAACATTTTCTAAATTTAGCTAACAAAATACTATTGTCTACATATTGTAAAGTAAAAAGCATCCAAACTGACATTTATATAAAAACAAAAAAAAAGGCTTTTTTTTACCTCTACAAGTTTGGAAGCCAGGTACATGGAGATGGTTGTGCTTTTGTAAAACATCATAGACATTCCTGCTAAGAAACCTGCATAAAAATTCAGAAAACGATTGACACATTGTTACAGACAGCAACAGTAATCAAATGTAAGACCTTTGGCTCCTCTTCGACTGACTTCTTGGGTTGCACTGTATATAGCTCTTATAATACAATAATCTTAGAAAAATATTTGAACTGTGAAATATACACGTTCACACTGAAAGCCACCTGTGGAAGGCACAATATTTGTCAAGCTGGATATGAAAATGATTTCATGCGCAGTTCTCCATCCGAGATTACATGCTCTAGGAATCATTCAGGTTTATTTTTCATTCGACTTTCAAATAATGGATTAAACTTTCCTATCATTTCCGGCGGGTTCTTGGCGATTTTCACGGCGGTACAGCTGTTTTTCCCCCCAGCGAAAGTTTCCCCTTTTATTTTTCAATGGTATCGCCCAAATCTGAAAACACCCACTGGGACCAAACCGCTGACGTGCACCGCCGAGAAAATCGCCAGGGCGTAACATTTTGTCTCAACAGAAGCCCGTCCAGATCATAGAGGGAATCGCCTTGTAAAAGCTACTTAAACAGGGCGGTAGGCGAGTACTATGCAAAGAAAGGTAAGTTAAACGTTCTTTATTTATTTTTTTAAATTTTAAAACGGCGATTAGGTGTAAAAGTGTCTTGGGAATGTTTTTTTAAACTTTTTATTTTTTTTTTGAGACATTTTTTTTTAAAGTTTATCCCCCTCCCGAGGCCCAACTGCAGCCTTGGACTAAATTTTAAAAAAAACGCCCGTTTTACTTAGTTTCCCCTTAACCGCCGAGAAAACCGTCGAGAATAATGGTGCAAGATCCATTTTCTCACTGGGCGATTAGTTTTAACTTAAAAGTGGAAATTTGTGCCAGCGTTACTTATCAAACTTTAGCGGTTTCTCTGGGCGGGCAATCGGGCGTTGAGGGGCTCTCTGGAAAGTCTAGCCCATAGTGTTTTAGATTTGTTTCAAAGTATAGGAAGAACAATTGTGGAGCAAATGGCATATAGTCACACTCAAATTGTGAGATTATAAGCACCTTGTGCAAGAATTAAGATACTACAGAGCTGAATTGTATTAATTGTTGAAAAGAAGACAATTTAAAAGCATTTGGTGGACTTCTGTTTATTATCCTTCCTTTCGAGCTGTATCATATTATAAACCGTCATCTTGCAGACATGTGCAGAAAGGGTTGAGAAAGCCCTTTTAAGAGAGCTGAAAAAATATTACTCTCACCAGCAATCAGTGCATGAAGTTCATCGTCCAAATTTCTCACCCATCGGAGGAAGCAACTTGTGCCCTTGACATGAAATAAAAACACCAGGATCAAATGGCTTGTGTCTATAGTACTGCAAGTCACGTTGTCAAATACTATTACTTTGGTAAATGCATTTTCTCAGATTCTGGAAAGCAATGAACTACCAAACACTTTGCAATGCTTCAGGTGGATAAAAATCAAAAAAAGTTCATAAATTGCCATATATAGGGCTGGAAATTACTGAAAAAAAATAACAGCATGCCAACAATGTACGCTGTTATTTCGGCAACATGTTCAGGGGAATAAGTGATACGTCGTGAGTTGTATCCAGAACTTGATCAATTTACAGTTGGCGTTGCACAAATGGCATCTCATCCTTAGCCTCTCTTATCTTTTTAAGAACTTGCTGAATTTACACATTAATTGCCCATTAAACTCGCAACAGAAAGTGAAGTATAGTAATTAATAGCGCAAGTATCTTTTTAATGACGTGATAACTGTTAATGACTGCCAATCAACTTATGGCTCAAAGTGAATAATTTAAACTGTGGTATCTCATTCCTACTGGTAGTGAATTGTTGTTGGAGAATTTAAAAATTCTTACATTTCCTTTGTCTATTTTTCTCTCGCTCAAGCCAATCTACCTTTCTCTCTCTTATTTCTCTTTCTGTATGGATTTGACTGTAATTCACCCATTCTAATTCAGCCTCCTATTCGGTCGTTCCTCTATCTATTTCTCAATCTTTAAATCGCATTGGTTAAGGAGATACACTGTTGGTCTCACCATTCACTAAGGTCCCAGATGCCCTCACCGTTATCAGCTCGCACTTCCAGCAAGTTAAGAGCGTAAAAGATTTTTGTACTGAATGTGCAGGAAGAAGTCTAACAATAGCGTATGCTGAGAGATACCCTACTCCAGCGGGATCACAGAGCCAGACTTTACTCTCAGCGGCAAACAAATGGCGCTAGCCATTCGTTGCACTTGTACTTACCCACAGACTTTATAGGGATTTTGCACTGGAACTTACGATGATTAGAAAGCCATTTCGGTGCAGCACCCTTTACGGGGATCTGGTGCCTGTGTGAACAGATCTCCTTAACCAATCAGATTAAAGAATCATTAATAAGACACACAGAGTCTGAACCAGGATGTGTCAGTTCGAATAGTTAATTGAATGCCAAATCATATGCAGAAAGAAAATTAGAGGAAAAGAAATATGGGATTAAGAGGGAGATAAGAGGCAGAAAGAAAAAGTTTAAAAGTTTTATTTCAATATTTTAATTTTTTTTAAATCTCCAATAATTAAAATCTGAAGGACTCCACACCCGTAAAAATAAATCATCAGTGCCAGTGAGATTGTTTGGCAGTAATTAAGACTTAGCACACTGCTAAAAATGTACTTACAGTGGTGGGTATATATCAAGTAAGTGCAGCAACTTCATGTTGTGCCATGTATTTTAATGCAGTCTCTCTCAGTGAGATACCAGTATAGCGCTGCTTCTGGAGGAGCAGGGAAACTCGGACAGAAAATTTCTGATTTCAGTTCAACTGTGCATGTGCGGTCGCTGGAAGTTGCTGTCCAATTTACACCGAAGTGCCGTTAGTCTCACTATTTTTTCCCAACAGCAAAGTCCGGCCCATAATGTAAGGATTTCAATACATACAAGTTTTTTTTCTTTTCCTCAACGAGGGTTCTTTTCAGTTTTCTTCCCCTGAGCTGAGCTTCCAACCAATGTTCCCCGTAATTTGCTATTGGGTGTGCGGCGCCTTTAAGGGACTGCACGGGCCATCGCAGGTTCTCACCTGCACGAACTTTAACATAGGAAAAGTCAGTCCTTGGCTGGCGGAGAGCTATGCAGATTATAGGGAAAACAGCTTCCAACCCCATCTCTTCTCTATCATCGTCTGCCTACTTCCACCTCGGAATATCGCCATCCCTACCCCATACCTCAGACCATCTGCTGATGAAATCCTCATCCATGCCTTTGTTACCGCCAGACTCGACTATTCCAATGTTCTCCTAGCCGGCCTCCCATCGTCCACCATCCATAAGCTTCAGCTCATCTAAAACTCTGCTCACACCAAGTCCCATTCTCCCATCACCACCAACACCTCAAATTTAAAATTTTCATCCTTGTGTTCAAATCCCTCCTTGGCCTCACACTTCCCTATCTCTGTAACCTCCACAGCCCTACAACCCTCCGAGAATTCTGCATTCCTCCAATTCTGGCCTCTTGAGCATCCCCAACTTCCTTTGTCCCACCATTGGTGGCTGTACCTTCAGTTGTCTAGGCCCCAAGCTCTGAAATTCCCTTCCTAAATTGCTCCGCCTCATTTAAGATACTCCTTAAAAGCTACCTCTTTGACAGCTTTTGGTCACTTGCCTAATGTCTCTTTCTTTGGCTCGGTGTCAATTATTGTCTGATTACACTCCTGTGAAGCGCCTAAACATTTTACTACATTAAAGGCATTATAAATGTTAATTGTTATTGTTAAATACAGGCATGTCCCTCCCTTCTTTGGGATCTCCTCATTTCTCTCACTCTCGCCAGCCAAGGGGCAAGCAGGCAAACTGCTTCCAGGTATCTTCCAATATTGCTCTGGAGTTGCCTGTTAGAGCAGTCCAAGTAGACTTGCCTTTTCTTACAACAAAGCACCTGATGTTCACTTGATATCTCTCCGTTACAGCACAAGTGAAATTCGGACCTTAGAATGTGGAGGACAGTGTGAAGCCATGTTCCAACACTGCATCACATAGACATTGGGGCTCCAAAATGCTGTAACACTTGGAAGCTTTATATTCAAATGTGTTCTTTGGCCAGCTCCCAAGACCAGAAAAAGAACTTGTGGTGGAGTTTTTAAAAAACATTTAGTTTGTGCTACAACAAGAATGTTTAGATTCTTACCAACCAAACTACTACTGAATTAATGCAACTCATTTAAATTGCAGTGAAAAATCATTGAATCTCTGTTGCCAAAATTCAATTATGCAATCGTATATAGATATAAATAGAGGACATGCAGCACAAGATCAGCCTACATATCGATTCTCTCATTAGTAACGCTTCACATGTCAATTATATACTGGAGTTCAAAGTTTAAACTGCAATAAATGTTGTTTAACATTGAAAGATAAAGATCCCAATAAAACAAAAAAAGTGTAAATACAATCGTACATTTGACTACCTACTGCTGTATTCAAACTGTAATTTTACAGTGGTTCCAGGCCTGACTCTGCACAAGCTTTGAAATGGTGAATTACACTTTTTGTAGTGATTATAAAATAATTTTTCATAATATTTTAAACTATCCAAATCTGAAACATTTTATGGTAAAGTATCATGAAAATAGAATTTTTCACTGAATATAGGAAGAACTTTCTCCATTTTACAGCACAACGCGTTTTTTATTTTTATACCTTGAATACATTTTATATGACCTTACAGCATATGATCAAATCTACAAAATCCTTTTGACACAATTGCACTATCTGGATTTTAATTTCATAATTAATTATATTACACACAGGGTGTCAAGATCAAGTATAGTTTTAAGGTGAAGTGGGCTTATAGGGCACGAAATAACTGGTCCAGAGTACGTAGTCATCATTTTAAAGTCAGACATTCTGTCCCTAGTTTTATATATTTCCATTTTAAATTCCTGTGTCCACATTTATAATGGGAACTGACTCTATGATTATGTCACACTGTAATCATAGCCCGCCCACCTCCAATGGCCACATAACAGCGTCTCTACTGGTGAGAGAGTTCAATTGCAGCATGACAAGTTGACAATGGCAGTTTCTGTTATAAATATGGACATAGGAATTTATAATACAAACGTGCACAGACATAACATTTTTATTAATATATTAATATATATGGATGGCTATGGGAAAACTTTTCATCACAAATTGAAAGGTTTCGCTGGATTTGGGAGGAATGGTCTGATGGCACTGAATGTTGTAGCACAATAATTAGTCCTTTCGAATGGGAGGATGTAGGCTTGACCCTCATGTAGCTCAGTTCCCAATGTGAGTCATGCTACAGTACCATAAAAACCACTGAAGTTCACAAACAGAAGGAGGTCATTCAACTGATCGTGTCTGTGCCAACTCTTTCCTGGAGCAATACCAAACTAACCCCAAAGCTCTGCTTATTCCCCATAATCCTACATCTTACTTTGTTTTAAATATTTATCCACTCTTCCTTGAAAGATGCAATGGTCTTTACCTCAATTACTCCCTGTGGCAAAGCATTCCATGCTATAACAACTCTGCATAAAGAAATTTCTTCTAACCTCACTGTGATAATTTTAAATGAATGAACCCTTACTCACCAGTCAGAGGAAATAGGGTAAATGGGAAAACCTATCAAATAATTTTAAAATATCTTAAATAGCCTTCTTTGCTTCAGAGGAAGTATTCAGTGTATTTCAAATGTCTCTTATAGAATCATAGAAACAAAGCACAGAAGGGGGCCATTCAGCCCATCATGCCTGTGCTGGCTCTATGAAAGAGCAGTCGTGCTTACTCCCACTTCCCCTCTTTTTGTCCATAACCCTCTAAGATCCTCATCCTCAAGTACCTATCCGATTCCCTTTTAAAATAATCTAGAGAATCAGCTTCCGCCACCTTATCAGATAGAGTGTTCCAAATTCCAATAACGGAGTGAAAAAAAGTCTTCCTCATCCCTCCTCTAGATATTTTGCCAATGATTTTGAATTTATGACCTTTAATTATCGACCCATTCGCCAGAGGGAATAATGTTTCTCTATCTACTCTTATCAAAACCTATCAGGTCACCTCTTAACCTTCTCTGTTCCAAGGAAAACAGTCCTAACTCTTCATAACTGAAGTTTCTCATCCCTATTATCATCCTGGTGAATACATGTTGTATGCTCTCTAAGGCTTCCTACTGTGCTTTAAACTTCTATGGCTATGGTACACAAATATATAACCATTTCTGTTTTTAAAGAATGAATTCATTATTAATGAACTTGAATGCACCGTCTTACCTTTCTGAACATTTCCTGTAACGGGCTCAAAAGAATTGCTCTTTCTTCAGGTTAGTGTTTTTCTACAGTAATAGTATCTCCTTAGTTTGTTTTTTCAATTGTTTTATACATTTACCAATCTTTGTCTATTCTTCAATGCATTCTCAAACTTGTCATTACTGTTTGCCCCCAACCACAACATTTCCCAATTTACCATTCCTTCTAAAGGGGCTCACCTGAAATACGGAATATATTCATTTTATATTTCCTTTTTTACAATAGTGTCACAATATTGAATCTAATGACAATCTGATTATTGATGCCCATGTATTGTTCAAACTGCATTTTTGCCAGTACCTCAATCTCACAATGGAATAAACCAGTAATATAAGCATTGTGTATTATTATTACCTTGTAAATACTGACAAAGGATCCGAGAAACGCTCCAAGTTGGAAGTTTTCTTTATTGTACAAAGCAGACAGCAGCCGAGATGGCTTTGTAAATAGGTGTCTAAGTGCTGATGGAATGCGAAGGCAGCACTGAATAAGGTAGCCAACACTGAACATCCGTATAAAACCCTGGAAAATATATTTTTTTGAAATGCTTTAGAAATAACATGACTTGCAAGGCATGTGGTTACATTTTCTTTATCTCTGGATTGAATTTCCATTGTAAAATGGAAAATTGCAGATAGTAAACACAAAGTGAATAATGGGTGCTTCGTAAATCAATCAAAAGGCTGAGATCAGGGTTCTCTGTAACGTATTTAACTTCTGAAGCTTTACACGTACACTTTAACAAAAATCTCAAAGGGAATGTTGCTGGATTTATTTTACCTTTTCAAAAGTAGCATTTTTTGGCATTTTGCAAGTGAGTAGATAGTGGTTACGTTACTGGATTCTGATCCAGAGAATACAAGTTGAAATCCTACCATGGCAGTTTAAACATTCGAATTCAGTTAAAAAAAAAATCTGTAAGCAAAGTCAGTAAAGGTGACCACTGTCAGATTGTCATAAAAACCCAACTGGTTCATTAATGCCCTTTAGGGAAGGAAACCGGTCATCCATATCTGATCTATCTGTGACTCCGGTCTCCCATCAACATGGTTGACTCTTCTAGTCCAGTAACTGAACCACTATGCTCCAGTAACCTCCATAAGATAGTGTCTTGAATTCCTCTATCATGCATTTGTTTACATAACTAAATATACTAAAATAAAAAAGGGAAAAACTGTAAATGTCTGAAATTAAAATAAATGCACAGCAGGTCAGTCAACTTCTGTATAAAGACAAAATAGGATATGACGCTTTGGGTACATGCCTGTCATAACCCGTCTTTTCTTTTTACAGATGTACTGTGCATTTCCAGCAATTTCTAGTTTTAATCTGATTATAGTGATTGACATGGATAGATTCCCAAATGATCTGTGATGCTGTGCAAAGCAGCTGTTAGCTCAAAAGCTGCATTAGGAAAATGTTGCTCGGCGGTTTGATGCATCACTGCGCAGTGCTGTTGGAACAACAGAGCATTTATGATCAGCGTTTTAAACAGCTGATCAGCGAACTTTGTTAAAGCTCTGATGTGCTGCTCAGCCTCTCCTTTTCCGTATGCCTGCACTAGTTTAGGACTGGATTTACTGATCCTGCATTATGCAATACTCTACCTTAAACATAAAAATTTACAGCACAGGAGGCCGCTATTCGGACTATCGTGTCCGTGCCGGCTGACAAAGAACTATCCAGCCTAATCCCACTTTCCAGCTCTTGGTCTGTAGCCTTATAGGTTATGGCACTTCAAGAGCATATCCAAGTATCTTTTAAATGCTGTACAGTATTTTCATGGACATTCCTTACTGTGACCAACAAGCTGCCCCGTTGAAATAATGACAGTTATTTGGGTCCTAGGACTACTGGGGTTACAAGGATCCTTCTAAATTCTGCTATTCTCAATGTAATCCTCCTTTCCAAAAGGTTATTTTATGAGCTAAAGGCAGTAAAGTGTGTTTACATATTTAGCTGTACATTGCCCACGGCACTACTGATGGGTAGTTTGCAACCTGGTGCACAATTACTAATACTTCCCACAGCCCCATTCTTGAGCTTTCAGAATCTACTGTTCTAGCCCTGAAGTAGTACTCTACTATGGACCAACTCAGACACCCCGCAAATGGTTCCTGCAATACTAAGGAAAGGTGGCATTCAACTAATTAGGAAACCGAAAACATTCAAAGAAGAAAGCTGACAACTATTCATAGGGATGCAAGCACAACTGCGAGATGAATTCCAGGAATTGGTCTCAGACTTGAATAGGGAAAATTCAGAGGGAGAGCCCTCGTTAGTCATTTAGTACACACCTCATGGCAAACAACTCAGATCGGGATCAGCAGGGGCTACTGGCTGCTCTTTTGACTGGGTATGGTGAAAAAAAACAGAGACAAGTGAGAAAGTAACTTGAAAGATAAGGGTTCAAAAGCTCAATCTCTTCCCATATTCAAAAAAGGTGACATTAAAGACATGTAAAGAGAATCTGCTGCCTGATGAGGCAAGGTGAAAAATTTGGTTAACTATTTTAAGGCTATTTTAATGTGATGTCACCTTTTTAAAAAAGGATGTGTAAATCGAAGATGGTTAAAAAAGAAGCCCGTGCCTAATGATTAAAATATGATGAGAATGTAATTAATTTTGGTTAAAAGTTTGGAGAACAGGGGCCAAGTTAAAACTGACTCTCCTCTAATATTGCTGAAAAATGTCAATTACCTTTTACAAAAACCAGAAATATTGTACAGAAAGTTAAGGGACTGAAATAACTTCTCACGTAACAAAAACTTGGATGTGAGCCCAGATTTCAAACATATTATACTCCATGCCAAATCACTACTTTTCCTGCATTCCTGATTTTAGACCCACATAACCTTGTTTTTTAGTTGAAGCCACAGCCACCCATGTTATCAACTTAGATAGTTGATTTCAAAATGGCCACGGTATGCGACTTATGCTAATGAGGCACTGCTGGTTTTATTAGAAAACAATTACTCACTTTAATGCAGTAGGAGATACAGTTGTCTTCGTAATGTTTACAACATCTGTGTCTTGGGCCATGTTTGCAACTGAACAGAAAAAAAAGTTTTTAACATCTAATCTCCACAAATACAGTACATCCTGCTTTATTAGTATTATTTTTGAGATAAATCTCAACAGCAACGATAAAGAAAGTGTTTTACGTTTTTTCTGTTAATGAGAGTGAAATAAACAATGTGTACTATATCATAAATCACACACACTACAATATCCTACAGTTTTTAGACACAGTTTTGATAACTGATGAACTACTATGGAGAGAATATATACTCTGCACTCCACATCAGATTTCCATTACGATCATTATACATGGTTGGTTATTAAATACATGACAATTTAATGCACCCCATAAAACGAAATGAATGAGAGGCACTGTACCAGCTGAACTTCAACTGACAGTAGTAATAAATTAAATGGTATGTAAGCATTAAATCAGGGAAGTAAAATATTGGGTCATACATCACATTACAAGCAGTACACTCAGATTTTGTGTTTAAAGGTCAACTGAAAAGATCTCAAGCTTCACAATGTGAGATGACTTCATGTTTCTAGCCTCATTGTCAAAGCCAGAGTTTCCTCCACACAGCTGTATCAACAGCTTACATATAATGTGCCTCACTGGAAGGTATCCCTTGGTATGCTGCAGTCCCATTCCTGACCTCAGTTCAGCTTTCCCCAATATTGAAAAATGAGCAGAAGTAGACAATAATGCTGTATTGTAAGCCGTCATTCAGATAATAAGGCTTACCAGTGATGGGCACATCCATATTTTCCTTCATGTCAGTTGTCCTCCACAAAACAAGACAACTCTACCCAGTGGAGGTCACTCAGAAAAGCGGCCAAAGCAGTTTTTTAAAAAACTTTTATTTCCATGTGGCCAGGAGGACCAGCCGTGCCCAGCTGCTGGCTGCATGTAAATTAGGCTCAGGCTTCAAATTGGCTTGGGTCGCACTATGGTATCAACGGGCAGGAGCACTCCGCTGACTGACCACCCACCGTGCTCTTTAAATTGGCCGTATAGAGAGGTGGTGGTCTTTAAGATGGGAGTCGAAGAGAGTAAGGCCAAGGTGACCCCAATAGTAAGCAATGAGAAGGGTGATGCAGAGAAGAGAAATTTGGAGGATCTAAGAATGCAGAAATGATATTGGTCTTGAGGAGGTCTGAGAGGTAGCATTTTGCAAAGCTTGGGAGGGATTTTCAGATGAAGGCGTAAAGTTTTAAATCAATGCATTGGTATGCAGGAGCCAGTTTAGGTCAGTAAAGATACAGGTGGCTGTGTTTTAGAAATTTACATCACAGAAGGACAAGTTGGAGTTTATGGATGGAGAAGGATGGGAAGCCAGCAAGGAGGATGTTGGAGAAGTCAATTCTCGAACTGACAAAAGCATGGAAAGATTTTGATGGTGGTAAGGTGAGCATAGGATGTGTGGTTTGCAACTCAGTTTTGGGCTAACATTGTTGCCAAACCACGAAAATGAGCATGCAGCCTCTTCCCAGGCTTCATAGAATCATAGAATGGTTACAGCATGGAAAAAGGCCATTCAGCCCATCAAACATAGAAAATAGTTGCAGGAGTAGGCCATTCGGCCCTTCGAGCCTGCACCACCATTCAATAAGATCATGGCTGATCATTCACCTCAGTATCCCTTTCCTGCTTTCTCTCCATACCCCTTGATCCCTTTAGCCGTAAGGCCCATATCTAACTCCTTCTTGAATATATCCAATGAACTGGCATCAACAACTCTCTGCGGCAGGGAATTCCACAGGTTAACAACTCTGAGTGAAGAAGTTTCTCCTCATCTCAGTCCTAAATGGCTTATCCCTTATCCTTAGACTGTGACCCCTGGTTCTGGACTTCCCCAACATCGGGAACATTCTTCCTGCATCTAACCTGTCCAGTCCCGTCAGAATTTTACATGTTTCTACGAGATCCCCTCTCATTCTTCTAAACTCCAGTGAATACAGGCCCAGTCGATCCAGTCCTGCCATCCTGGCAATCAGTTGTGAACATTCGCTGCACTCCCTCAATAGCAAGAACGTCCTTCCTCAGATTAGGAGACCAAAATTGAACACAATATTCCAGGCGAGGCCTCACCAAGGCCCTGTACAACTGCAGTAAGACCTCCTTGCTCCTATACTCAAAACCCCTAGCTATGAAGGCCAACATACCATTTGCCGCCTTCACCACCTGCTGTACCTGCATGCCAACTTTCAATGACTGATGTACCATGACACCCAGGTCTTGTTGCACCTCCCCTTTTCCTAAACTGCCGCCATTCAGATAATAGTCTGCCTTCGTGTTTTTGCCACCAAAGTGGATAACCTCACATTTATCCACATTAAACTGCATCTGCCACTCATCTGCCTACTCGCCTAACCTGTCCAAGTCACCCTGCAGCCTTTTAGCATCCTCTCAGCTAGTCCCACTCCCCTGCTCTTTCACTGTAGCCTTGCAATTTTTTTCATTCAGGTACTTATCTAACACCTTTTTGAAAGATAAGGTTGAGTCTGCCTCCACCACCCATTAAGGCATTGAATTCCAGATCATAACTACTCGCTGCGTAAAAATGTTTTTTCTTACATCGCCTTTGGTTCTTTTGCCATTCTCCTTAAATCTGTGTCCTCTGGTTCTCGACCCTTCTGTCAATAGAAACAGTTTCTCTCTATCTGTTCTGTCCAGACCCTTCATGATTTTGAACATCGCTATCAAATCTCCTCTGCTCCAAGTAGAACAACCCCAGTTTCTCCAGTCTATCAACGTAACTGAAGTCCCTCATTCCTAGAATCATTCTCTTAAATCTTTCCTGCACCTTTTCTAAGGCCTTCACATCCTTCCTGAAGTGTAGTGCCCAGATCTGGACACAATACTCCAGTTGGGGCTGAACCAGTGTTTTATACAGGTTCATCATAATTTCCACACTTTTGTACTCTATACCTCTATTTATGAAGCGCAGGATCCCATAAGCCTTTTTAACTGCTTTCTCAATCTGCCCTGCCACCTTCTATGATTTATGCACACACCCGCACAGGTCTCTCTGTTCGTGCACCCCCTTTAGGATTGTACCATTTAGTTTTTATGTTCTCTCCTCATTCATTCTACCAAAATGCATCATTTTACACTTTTCTCCGCTAAATTTAATCTGTGTGACCGCCCATTTCAGCAGCCTGTCTATGTCTTCCTGTCACTATTCTCCTCACTGTTTACGATACTTCCAAGTTTTATGCTATTTGCAAATTTTGAAATTGTGCCTTGTACACCCATGTCCAAGTTATTAATATATACCAAGAAAAGCAGTGGTCCTAGAACCAACCTTTAAGAACCCCACTGTATACCTTCCTCTAGTCTGAAAAACAACCGTTCACCACTACTCTCTGCTTCCTGTCACTTAGCCAATTTCATATCCAGGCTGCCACTGTCCTTTTTATTCCATGGGCTTCAATTTTGCTGGCAAGCCTATTGGGCCCAAGTTTCGGGCCGCGCCTAAAACGGCCCGGACCTGGACGCCCGTTTTTTGTGCCAGAAAGTGCGCCTAAAAAAAAAACTTACCTATTCTCCGGCTCCCTGCAGGTCTTCTGGAGCTGGGCGCGGCGCAGCACGAGCTGGGGGGGGGGGGCGGAGCCAGATCCCTGAGCTGAAAACAGTGCCGGGACCTCTGCACATGCGCTACAGTGGCTCCAGGCGGCCAAAACTGTGGGAGGGGCCTGAAGCACGCAGCCCCTAGCCCTGACCGAATAGCCTCACTGGGGCTTTGTGGATAAGGCTCCTCCCATTCGACCGGACCTCCTCTCCCCCCACCCCTGGACCTCTGTGACTCTTCCCTCTTCCCCCCCCGACCTCCGCGATTCTCCCCCCCGCCACGGCGACCCTCTTCCCCCTGCCCCGGAGACCCGACGCCACCTACCTGTAAATCCAGCCCGAAGTCTCTTTGGCCCGGGCGTTCAGCCTCCTTCTCTCCCTTCCCCCCTCCCCCTCTCTCCTTCCCTCCCTTCCCTCCCTCCTTGCCCCCCCCTCTCTCTTCCCCCCCCCCCTCGCTCTCTTCTCTCTCTCTCCTCTCCACCCCCTCCCCCCCACACCTCCACCCCCCTTCTCCCCCTCACCCTCTCCCCCCGACCCCCCTCCACCCTTCTCTCCCTCCTACCTCCCCCCACCACCCTTCTCCCCCTCCTACCTCCCCCCACCACCCTTTTCCCCCTCCTACACCTCCCCCCACCACCCTTCTCCCCCTCCAACCTCCCCCCACCACCCTTCTCCCCCTCCTACACCTCCCTCTCCCCCCCCACCCTCCCCCCCACACCTCCTCCTCCCCCCCACCCCTCCTACACCCCCCCACCCCGTCTACACCTCCCCCTCCTCCTCCCCTTCTCCTACACCTCACCCCCGCCTCTTCCCCCCCACCCCTCCTACACCTCACCCCCCTCCTCCTCCCCCCCACCCTTCCTCCCCCCCACCCCTCCTCCTCCTCCACCTCCCCCCCCACCTCCACCTCCCCACCACCCTCCTCCACCTCTTCCCCCCCCACCCCCACCTCCCCCTCTACCCCCACCTCCCCCACCCACCCCCCCTACTCCCCCCACCCCCTTCTCTCCTACACCTCCCCCCTACCCCCTTCTCCCCCTTCTCCCAACCCCCCCTTACCCCCCTTCTCCCAACCCCCCCCTTCCCCCCCTTCTCCCAACTCCCCCCCTTTTCCCAACTCCCCCCCCCTTTTCCCAACCCCCCACACCCCCTTTTCCCAACCCCCCACCCTCCCCTTCTCCCAACCCCCCACCCCCACCTTCTCCCCCTCCCCACCCCTACCTTCTCCCCCTCCCCACCCCCCCTTCTCCCGACCCCCCACCCACCCCCCTGCTCCCCCACCCACCCCCCCTGCTCCCCCACCCACCACCCACCCTGAAAAAAAATTCTGTTCCAAAGTGAAACTGTTCTAACTGACTAGAACTGGAGCAAACTAAATGCCGAGAATTCAAATTTCTAAAGATACTCCATTCTAAACCAGTTGCTCCAAAAAAACAGGAGCAACTCAGGCCGAAACTTGGCCCCCTTATGTGGCACTTTGTCAAACAGCTTTTGGAAATCCATGTACACTACGTCAACCGCATTACCGTCACCAACCCTCTCAGTTACCTCATCAAAATCTTCAATCAAGTTGGTTAAACACGATTTGCCTTTAACAAATTTGTGCTGGTTTTCCTTAATGAATCTACGCCTATCCAAGTGACTGTTAATTTTGTCCCTGATTACTGTTTCGAAAAGCTTCCCCACTATCGAGGTTAAAGTGACTGGCCTGTCGTTGTTGGGTTTATCTTTACACTCTTTTTTGAACAATGGTGTAGCCTTTGCAATTCTCCACTCCCATATCAATGGAGGATTGGAATATTATGGACAGTACCTCCGCGATTTCTGCCCTCAATTCCCTCAGCATCCGAGAATGCATGCCATCTGCTCTTGGTGATTTCTTCCGATGTTATTTAACTGAATGCTAAGGGATTAGTGAGACCATTTTCGGGATACTAACTCGCAGATTTGTAGTTTTCTTTTGAAGCCTCCATTCACACCTCCCTTTGAGCGAACATATTGCTTGGGTGAAACTGTATATTCTTCGGGGAGAAATTCAGTTGCGCCTCAGTTCGGGTGGTGTCACGGGCGGAGCAGTAAATTTTGCACTGGCAAATGGTTTGCGTCTGCCACCGTAAAATTCATCAGCTGGGCCTGGAGTTTGGAGCGGGGCGCTAAGGGAGGCGTTGCACTCCTCTTTTAGGGCTCTAGGCCGGATGAGCAAGGAAAAATCCTGAGCTAAACAGCCGGCCTCAGAGCGCCATAACAGAGGCCTGGGAGAAAATAAAACTGAAAAAAACTGCCAAAAACATTCCCAATCCATAGCTCACGCCACCACAACATAAATCGTAAAAAAAAAATTAAGAAACAATTACACTTACTTCAGGTCGGCATTACTTACCTCACTGTGGTTGCTACAGCTTGGAATGCCTGTTTTCACAGGCATTCCAACCAGGGCGCACTACGGAGCACTAAGGGTCAGGCAGTAACCAAAAATTGAGCCAGTACTACTCCGCCCGCCGTTTATACTGGCACTGAATGTCCCGGCGGGGCACTGGAAGCTAACCGGCGAGGTGCAAGTGCTTTCGCCGCCACTACCGCCCCTCCGGGGTGCTAAGAGGGGCAGCAGAAGACCAAAAATCCAGCCCTATTTCTTTGCAGTGTATTATTACAAAATGATTCTTTTTTTTAAATTTAAATGCTGCTTTACATCAGCTATTTGAGCTTGGTAAAATCCCTTGGATAAACACAGTGGAGTAACTGAAGGATTAATCACATGCTCGGCACAGGCTTGCTCTTAGTCAGGAATTTTGTATCTGTAGACCTTGGCTTAAATATCAGACGATAATCGGATAGCATTACACGGATGTGAAATTTTGATTGGTTTAAACATTTTTCTTTAAACATATAAATATTTTGGTAATTATTTTCTCCTTTTATTTTACATTTGTATCCCGTTTCCTTTTCCAATTAGCCTGTGCCTGCAGCAGAGGTTGGGCATACCACCTGTTTCCAGGCTTCTGCAGTGAACCCCCCACCAACATAGTCAACTGGCAAGAAAAATAACATTCTTTCTGATTTTCCCTCTTTTCCACCCCTTCCCATGGCCTCTGTTCGATGTCTTCTGTATAACAGGGCTCCAGATGGGGAACTGAGTAGAACAGCACTTAAATCTGATAATATTACCAAATATGCTCTGTTGCATTTAGAATTTGAATATTTCAGCAGTGGTGGCATACAGTTGTCGTACCTGTGCAAGGTTGTCATTCTGGTAACAAGGACATTCTATTTGCTCTTCCTGCCTGGGATCAAATAAGGCAACCTACTTCCTCAACTGCTGGTTAAAACAACTTTGGGAAGAGGAAGATTTGGAACCTAATAGATTTGACTGCTTTCCTTTTATGTTTGAGACTTGGGCCAGAATTTTTACCTGCCGACACGCTGGCAGCGGGGGAGCCCTGGATCGAATGGCGAACCTAGAAGTTTCAGCAGCGCATTTAGCAGTGGCTTTTTAACAAAGGCACTGCATTTGCATCTGATTGCCGGGTTTCCCGTCCAATTAATGCAAGCAGGTGTGACGACGTCACACACGGGTCGAATTCAGCTCAGGTATTTAAAGGAGCAATACAAAGATGACAGTTGGAATCATAGAATAGAATCATAGAAATTTACTGCACAGAAGGAGGCCATTCAGCCCATCGTATCCGTGCCGGCCGACAAAGAGCTCTCCAGCCTAATCCCACTTTCCAGCTCTTGGTCCGTAGTTTTGTAGGTTACGGCACTTCAAGTGCATATTCAAGTACCTTTTAACAGCCACGAGGGTTTCTGCCTCTACCACCCTTTCAGGCAGTGAGTTCCAGACCCCCACTACCCTCTTGGTGAAAATATTTCTCCTCAAATCCCCTCTAAACCTCCGACCACTTACTTTAAATCTATGTCCCTTGGTTATTAAACCCTCTGCTAAGACCCCTCTCTCCTATTCACTCTATCAAGGCCTCTCATAATTTTATACACCACAATTAGGTCTCCCCTCAGCCTCCTCTGTTCCAAAGAAAACAAGGATGTTGGTGGAGGTTGGAGACGCATTGCTTGGAGAAACCTTGCATCACTTGGAGACCAAAAATGCAGTCCCAATGTACGAAAGCTGCCCCTCCATTCAGTGATGCCTCCCTGGGCCTCCTGCTGCAAGGAGATAGAGCCTGCAGGAGTTATTCCCTGATGACGGGAGGAATAGGCCAGCATCAGAGACAAAGAAGGCATGGTTGGAGATTGCGGCAGAAGTGAGCAGCAGGAGTGTGGTGGCAAGGTCCTGGATACAGTACAGGAAGAGATTTAATGACCTCATGAGGTCAGGAAAGGCAAGTACAATGCCACACTCAACTACATCCTGATATGCGTCTCACCCTAACTCCCTCACTCTGCCTTCCCAATCCTACTCCTGCACATCACTCCTCATAACAACGTACCTTGCAGGTGCACCCATCCCTCTCAGTCTATGCACTCTCTCACATCCCCATTTGTCCAACCACCACTGACACTCACCCTCATCTTAATGCAATGCAACACCTCTTCCCTCAGTCACCCTCTACAGATGTTGCCCAACCATCCATTCCACTCATTCCATGACTCTTACTCAAAGGTCCCTTGTTTCCCTCCTTGCAGAAGGAGAGCACAGAACACCAAGGCGAGGCAGAGAACCAGAGGTGGCCCTCCAGTCACCACCACACTGATTGCTGCAGAGGAGGCAGCACTGGAGCTAACTGGAGTATTGGCATTGATGGTAGTGGGGGATGGAGAGATGTGGAGCTTCCAGCTACCTGGTGACAGAAGTAATTATCACACAGCCACATGGCATACAACAGTCACTCATTTTGACGATGTCAGCAGCAAGTGAAATATGATCATGGTCATAATGTTAATTTAAAATTCTTACCATGACAGTTCTAATTAATGTTTTCACTCTCCCACAGGCCCATCAAGTGTCCAACAGCCAGTGGAGCCAGAGGAGGAAGAAGATACCTCAAAGGAGGTCGCTAACTCTGAGGATGCACCATCACAGGATGCATGCATACCAAGCACCAGCCCAGATACACACACGCAGTGGGACCATTAAGTCTGATAGTAGTGTTGTCACCTGGTGTCTCACAGATCACATGTGAGCGAGAGCAGATGGTGCAGTGGAGAGTCCTCGTCATAGGGTGCAGGATGCTCTAAGCTCTGCTCAGCTGGACACAGATGCTGAACCTCAGGGGCCATCGATAAAGAGCATGATTCTAGAGGAGTAGCAAAAAATGCGTGAGGCTCTGGCAGGATTTCCAGCCGCAATATGCTCACTTGTAGGGTGAATGAGGAATCCATCTCCAGCAGGACTAGCATGATGACACAGGCTGTGGCTATGATGCGTCGTCCATGGAAAGTGTGACCATCTGCATGGAGCATCAAACACGGCATACAAATGAGTTCATGCTTGCCCTCACTAACAGCTTGCACACTCTAAGTGTCATCCTAACAAGGATGGATAAAAACCTAGACTTTGCTGTTCATCGCCCAACTGATGTGCACCAAAGTGCTCTCCAGCTCACTGCTAGTAGTGATTGCTCCTCTTGTTCCTCCTCCTGCTCCAAACAGGCACTGTGCTCTGCGCCTTGCTCCTCATGCAACTCCAATCCTTGCTGTTGCACTATGTTGTGCAGAGCGCAGCATATCACGATCATTTTGGAGACCCTGGCTGGTGTATATTGAAGGGCTCCTGCAGATCTGTCCAGGCATGTGAAGCGCATCTTCAGCATCCCAATTGCTTGCTCTATTACACACCTCGTCATCATTTGACTTTGATTCTAGCACTCTTCAGACTCATTGCTTGGCTTCCTCAAGGGTATCATCAGCCATATTTTCAGTGGATACCCCTTGCCTCCAAGCAGCCAGCAGGTAAGTCTGGTCGAAGGTGCGAAGAGCTGAGGGACGGTGGACTGGCGCAGGAAAATCAATCATGAAAGCTCCCTGGGAATCTGGCACACACCTCCATGATGATGTTTTTGTGGTTGCAGACAAGCTACACATGAGAGAGTGGAAGCCCTTGCCGTTCACAAACATTCCTGGGTGATCTGGGGGTGCCTGGATTGCCACGTGTGCAGTCGATGATGCACTGCACCTGTGGGAAGCTAGCCAGAGCCGCAAGCCCGAGTGCCCATCCAGTAACACTGGCTTCATCAGTGGCAAAGTGTACATAACTGCCTGCCATGGCAAACATGGCATCAGTCACCTGGGTAATGCATTTGTGAGAAGCCAATTGCGAAATCTTGCAAATGTCTGCTGCAGATCCCTAGAAGGAGCCTAAGGCGAGGAGGTTGACGACAGTGGTGACTTTGACAGCAACTGGTAAGGCATGTCCACTTGGCAGCAGATCTTCTTCCAGCAGACAAAATGATCCTCTGCCCATATACTGTGTTGGGGATATCGCCTCCTGCGAGCTGCACCCCTGTGCTCATCCCTCTCCCCTGTGGAGCTGCAAGTCGGTGAGGAGAAGGCTGCTGCTCCTGCTGGTGTTGTTGCTGCTGGTACTGTTGCTGCTGGGGCTCATCTTGGTCCTCACCTGAGGTCCAAGGTGAAACTACATAAACAGCACCCATGCTGATCTGATACATGACAAGACGTAAAGTGGAGATCAGATGCACAATCCTCCAGTGCACAGAGAGCCGCCTCCAGAATTGTAGAAATCACCTGCAAAGTACTGAAAGGAAAATCTCTCAACAAGTTCTGTGAGTAAAAGCCTTTCCCTTAGGCAAGAAAGCAGGTGTGAGGTCTCAGTATTTATCGGATGATTTTACTGTCATTTGTTCAGCCCCCACAATCGCCAC